>NW_025316702.1:600000-861937 GCF_910594005.1 Cervus elaphus | reverse complement strand
CTCCAAGGAGGCCTCAAGCGAGGCCTAGGCCCAGGGGAAAGGCACCAGCGGGGATGAGCCTGGGGAGGCGCCCGGGCATGTCTGGACCCAGTCCCCGCAGCCTGCCCCTTGCTGGGGCAGTACCCCCGGAGGCCAGGAAGGTCTGGGCAGGGCTGGCCAGGGGTAGGGGCCCTGCTGGGTCCTGTCCCTGGCCTGTGGGGCCTCTGAGCACAACCGGCCCTCTCCCGCTGGAAGACCTCCCCGGCTGCCTCCAAAGGCCGCTTTGCAAGCACTCTCGCCGGCTGTTCCCGCCAGCCGCGCACAACGCTCCCAAGCCCGGGAGAAAAGCGCTTCGGGGTGGTGCTCTCTCCCGGCCCTTGCCCCTGAGCCTGGGGGCCAGGCAGGGGATCCACACTCCCAGGCCAAGGCAGAACCACATGCACACGTCTGTTCCTGCCCCCTGCACCGGCAGAGAGCTCGGGGGAGCCAGAGTCTGTCAGGCAGCTGCTGGGCTGGCCGCCTGTGTGGGAAGGGGCAGAGCCGACCTAGGGGCACACTGGGCCTCTTGCTCTCCCTGCTGCCCTGAGGCTGCTGGGCCAAAGAGGTCTTGGGCATCCAGCCCCTTGCTGGTCCCTTCCCTCTGACG
Organism: Cervus elaphus; assembly: GCF_910594005.1. Taxonomy (NCBI): domain Eukaryota; kingdom Metazoa; phylum Chordata; class Mammalia; order Artiodactyla; family Cervidae; genus Cervus; species Cervus elaphus. The sequence goes on along the minus strand of NW_025316702.1, from coordinate 861,312 downwards.
AGGCCCTCTGAGCTCCAGCCCCTTGCAGTGTGGAGACAGCCCCTGCCAGCAACCTCCTCTCCAAGGAGGCCTCAAGCGAGGCCTAGGCCCAGGGGAAAGGCACCAGCGGGGATGAGCCTGGGGAGGCGCCCGGGCATGTCTGGACCCAGTCCCCGCAGCCTGCCCCTTGCTGGGGCAGTACCCCCGGAGGCCAGGAAGGTCTGGGCAAGGCTGGCCAGGGGCAGGGGCCCTGCTGGGTCCTGCCCCTGGCCTGTGGGGCCTCTGAGCACAACCGGCCCTCTCCCGCTGGAAGACCTCCCCGGCTGCCTCCAAAGGCCGCTTTGCAAGCACTCTCGCCGGCTGTTCCCGCCAGCCGCGCACAACGCTCCCAAGCCCGGGAGAAAAGCGCTTCGGGGTGGTGCTCTCTCCCGGCCCTTGCCCCTGAGCCTGGGGGCCAGGCAGGGGCTCCACACTCCCAGGCCAAGGCAGAACCACATGCACACGTCTGTTCCTGCCCCCTGCACCGGCAGAGAGCTCGGGGGAGCCAGAGTCTGTCAGGCAGCTGCTGGACTGGCCGCCTGTTTGGGAAGGGGCAGAGCCGACCTAGGGGCACACTGGGCCTCTTGCTCTCCCTGCTGCCCTGAGGCTGCTGGGCCAAAGAGGTCTTGGGCATCCAGCCCCTTGCTGGTCCCTTCCCTCTGACGAGGCCCTCTGAGCTCCAGCCCCTTGCAGTGTGGAGACAGCCCCTGCCAGCAACCTCCTCTCCAAGGAGGCCTCAAGCGAGGCCTAGGCCCAGGGGAAAGGCACCAGCGGGGATGAGCCTGGGGAGGCGCCCGGGCATGTCTGGACCCAGTCCCCGCAGCCTGCCCCTTGCTGGGGCAGTACCCCCGGAGGCCAGGAAGGTCTGGGCAAGGCTGGCCAGGGGCAGGGGCCCTGCTGGGTCCTGCCCCTGGCCTGTGGGGCCTCTGAGCACAACCGGCCCTCTCCCGCTGGAAGACCTCCCCGGCTGCCTCCAAAGGCCGCTTTGCAAGCACTCTCGCCGGCTGTTCCCGCCAGCCGCGCACAACGCTCCCAAGCCCGGGAGAAAAGCGCTTCGGGGTGGTGCTCTCTCCCGGCCCTTGCCCCTGAGCCTGGGGGCCAGGCAGGGGGTCCACACTCCCAGGCCAAGGCAGAACCACATGCACACGTCTGTTCCTGCCCCCTGCACCGGCAGAGAGCTCGGGGGAGCCAGAGTCTGTCAGGCAGCTGCTGGGCTGGCCGCCTGTGTGGGAAGGGGCAGAGCCGACCTAGGGGCACACTGGGCCTCTTGCTCTCCCTGCTGCCCTGAGGCTGCTGGGCCAAAGAGGTCTTGGGCATCCAGCCCCTTGCTGGTCCCTTCCCTCTGACGAGGCCCTCTGAGCTCCAGCCCCTTGCAGTGTGGAGACAGCCCCTGCCAGCAACCTCCTCTCCAAGGAGGCCTCAAGCGAGGCCTAGGCCCAGGGGAAAGGCACCAGCGGGGATGAGCCTGGGGAGGCGCCCGGGCATGTCTGGACCCAGTCCCCGCAGCCTGCCCCTTGCTGGGGCAGTACCCCCGGAGGCCAGGAAGGTCTGGGCAAGGCTGGCCAGGGGCAGGGGCCCTGCTGGGTCCTGCCCCTGGCCTGTGGGGCCTCTGAGCACAACCGGCCCTCTCCCGCTGGAAGACCTCCCCGGCTGCCTCCAAAGGCCGCTTTGCAAGCACTCTCGCCGGCTGTTCCCGCCAGCCGCGCACAACGCTCCCAAGCCCGGGAGAAAAGCGCTTCGGGGTGGTGCTCTCTCCCGGCCCTTGCCCCTGAGCCTGGGGGGCAGGCAGGGGGTCCACACTCCCAGGCCAAGGCAGAACCACATGCACACGTCTGTTCCTGCCCCCTGCACCGGCAGAGAGCTCGGGGGAGCCAGAGTCTGTCAGGCAGCTGCTGGGCTGGCCGCCTGTGTGGGAAGGGGCAGAGCCGACCTAGGGGCACACTGGGCCTCTTGCTCTCCCTGCTGCCCTGAGGCTGCTGGGCCAAAGAGGTCTTGGGCATCCAGCCCCTTGCTGGTCCCTTCCCTCTGACGAGGCCCTCTGAGCTCCAGCCCCTTGCAGTGTGGAGACAGCCCCTGCCAGCAACCTCCTCTCCAAGGAGGCCTCAAGCGAGGCCTAGGCCCAGGGGAAAGGCACCAGCGGGGATGAGCCTGGGGAGGCGCCCGGGCATGTCTGGACCCAGTCCCCGCAGCCTGCCCCTTGCTGGGGCAGTACCCCCGGAGGCCAGGAAGGTCTGGGCAAGGCTGGCCAGGGGCAGGGGCCCTGCTGGGTCCTGCCCCTGGCCTGTGGGGCCTCTGAGCACAACCGGCCCTCTCCCGCTGGAAGACCTCCCCGGCTGCCTCCAAAGGCCGCTTTGCAAGCACTCTCGCCGGCTGTTCCCGCCAGCCGCGCACAACGCTCCCAAGCCCGGGAGAAAAGCGCTTCGGGGTGGTGCTCTCTCCCGGCCCTTGCCCCTGAGCCTGGGGGCCAGGCAGGGGCTCCACACTCCCAGGCCAAGGCAGAACCACATGCACACGTCTGTTCCTGCCCCCTGCACCGGCAGAGAGCTCGGGGGAGCCAGAGTCTGTCAGGCAGCTGCTGGGCTGGCCGCCTGTGTGGGAAGGGGCAGAGCCGACCTAGGGGCACACTGGGCCTCTTGCTCTCCCTGCTGCCCTGAGGCTGCTGGGCCAAAGAGGTCTTGGGCATCCAGCCCCTTGCTGGTCCCTTCCCTCTGACGAGGCCCTCTGAGCTCCAGCCCCTTGCAGTGTGGAGACAGCCCCTGCCAGCAACCTCCTCTCCAAGGAGGCCTCAAGCGAGGCCTAGGCCCAGGGGAAAGGCACCAGCGGGGATGAGCATGGGGAGGCGCCCGGGCATGTCTGGACCCAGTCCCCGCAGCCTGCCCCTTGCTGGGGCAGTACCCCCGGAGGCCAGGAAGGTCTGGGCAAGGCTGGCCAGGGGCAGGGGCCCTGCTGGGTCCTGCCCCTGGCCTGTGGGGCCTCTGAGCACAACCGGCCCTCTCCCGCTGGAAGACCTCCCCGGCTGCCTCCAAAGGCCGCTTTGCAAGCACTCTCGCCGGCTGTTCCCGCCAGCCGCGCACAACGCTCCCAAGCCCGGGAGAAAAGCGCTTCGGGGTGGTGCTCTCTCCCGGCCCTTGCCCCTGAGCCTGGGGGCCAGGCAGGGGGTCCACACTCCCAGGCCAAGGCAGAACCACATGCACACGTCTGTTCCTGCCCCCTGCACCGGCAGAGAGCTCGGGGGAGCCAGAGTCTGTCAGGCAGCTGCTGGGCTGGCCGCCTGTGTGGGAAGGGGCAGAGCCGACCTAGGGGCACACTGGGCCTCTTGCTCTCCCTGCTGCCCTGAGGCTGCTGGGCCAAAGAGGTCTTGGGCATCCAGCCCCTTGCTGGTCCCTTCCCTCTGACGAGGCCCTCTGAGCTCCAGCCCCTTGCAGTGTGGAGACAGCCCCTGCCAGCAACCTCCTCTCCAAGGAGGCCTCAAGCGAGGCCTAGGCCCAGGGCAAAGGCACCAGCGGGGATGAGCCTGGGGAGGCGCCCGGGCATGTCTGGACCCAGTCCCCGCAGCCTGCCCCTTGCTGGGGCAGTACCCCCGGAGGCCAGGAAGGTCTGGGCAAGGCTGGCCAGGGGCAGGGGCCCTGCTGGGTCCTGCCCCTGGCCTGTGGGGCCTCTGTGCACAACCGGCCCTCTCCCGCTGGAAGACCTCCCCGGCTGCCTCCAAAGGCCGCTTTGCAAGCACTCTCGCCGGCTGTTCCCGCCAGCCGCGCACAACGCTCCCAAGCCCGGGAGAAAAGCGCTTCGGGGTGGTGCTCTCTCCCGGCCCTTGCCCCTGAGCCTGGGGGCCAGGCAGGGGGTCCACACTCCCAGGCCAAGGCAGAACCACATGCACACGTCTGTTCCTGCCCCCTGCACCGGCAGAGAGCTCGGGGGAGCCAGAGTCTGTCAGGCAGCTGCTGGGCTGGCCGCCTGTGTGGGAAGGGGCAGAGCCGACCTAGGGGCACACTGGGCCTCTTGCTCTCCCTGCTGCCCTGAGGCTGCTGGGCCAAAGAGGTCTTGGGCATCCAGCCCCTTGCTGGTCCCTTCCCTCTGACGAGGCCCTCTGAGCTCCAGCCCCTTGCAGTGTGGAGACAGCCCCTGCCAGCAACCTCCTCTCCAAGGAGGCCTCAAGCGAGGCCTAGGCCCAGGGGAAAGGCACCAGCGGGGATGAGCCTGGGGAGGCGCCCGGGCATGTCTGGACCCAGTCCCCGCAGCCTGCCCCTTGCTGGGGCAGTACCCCCGGAGGCCAGGAAGGTCTGGGCAAGGCTGGCCAGGGGCAGGGGCCCTGCTGGGTCCTGCCCCTGGCCTGTGGGGCCTCTGAGCACAACCGGCCCTCTCCCGCTGGAAGACCTCCCCGGCTGCCTCCAAAGGCCGCTTTGCAAGCACTCTCGCCGGCTGTTCCCGCCAGCCGCGCACAACGCTCCCAAGCCCGGGAGAAAAGCGCTTCGGGGTGGTGCTCTCTCCCGGCCCTTGCCCCTGAGCCTGGGGGCCAGGCAGGGGGTCCACACTCCCAGGCCAAGGCAGAACCACATGCACACGTCTGTTCCTGCCCCCTGCACCGGCAGAGAGCTCGGGGGAGCCAGAGTCTGTCAGGCAGCTGCTGGGCTGGCCGCCTGTGTGGGAAGGGGCAGTGCCGACCTAGGGGCACACTGGGCCTCTTGCTCTCCCTGCTGCCCTGAGGCTGCTGGGCCAAAGAGGTCTTGGGCATCCAGCCCCTTGCTGGTCCCTTCCCTCTGACGAGGCCCTCTGAGCTCCAGCCCCTTGCAGTGTGGAGACAGCCCCTGCCAGCAACCTCCTCTCCAAGGAGGCCTCAAGCGAGGCCTAGGCCCAGGGGAAAGGCACCAGCGGGGATGAGCCTGGGGAGGCGCCCGGGCATGTCTGGACCCAGTCCCCGCAGCCTGCCCCTTGCTGGGGCAGTACCCCCGGAGGCCAGGAAGGTCTGGGCAAGGCTGGCCAGGGGCAGGGGCCCTGCTGGGTCCTGCCCCTGGCCTGTGGGGCCTCTGAGCACAACCGGCCCTCTGCCGCTGGAAGACCTCCCCGGCTGCCTCCAAAGGCCGCTTTGCAAGCACTCTCGCCGGCTGTTCCCGCCAGCCGCGCACAACGCTCCCAAGCCCGGGAGAAAAGCGCTTCGGGGTGGTGCTCTCTCCCGGCCCTTGCCCCTGAGCCTGGGGGCCAGGCAGGGGGTCCACACTCCCAGGCCAAGGCAGAACCACATGCACACGTCTGTTCCTGCCCCCTGCACCGGCAGAGAGCTCGGGGGAGCCAGAGTCTGTCAGGCAGCTGCTGGGCTGGCCGCCTGTGTGGGAAGGGGCAGAGCCGACCTAGGGGCACACTGGGCCTCTTGCTCTCCCTGCTGCCCTGAGGCTGCTGGGCCAAAGAGGTCTTGGGCATCCAGCCCCTTGCTGGTCCCTTCCCTCTGACGAGGCCCTCTGAGCTCCAGCCCCTTGCAGTGTGGAGACAGCCCCTGCCAGCAACCTCCTCTCCAAGGAGGCCTCAAGCGAGGCCTAGGCCCAGGGGAAAGGCACCAGCGGGGATGAGCCTGGGGAGGCGCCCGGGCATGTCTGGACCCAGTCCCCGCAGCCTGCCCCTTGCTGGGGCAGTACCCCCGGAGGCCAGGAAGGTCTGGGCAAGGCTGGCCAGGGGCAGGGGCCCTGCTGGGTCCTGCCCCTGGCCTGTGGGGCCTCTGAGCACAACCGGCCCTCTCCCGCTGGAAGACCTCCCCGGCTGCCTCCAAAGGCCGCTTTGCAAGCACTCTCGCCGGCTGTTTCCGCCAGCCGCGCACAACGCTCCCAAGCCCGGGAGAAAAGCGCTTCGGGGTGGTGCTCTCTCCCGGCCCTTGCCCCTGAGCCTGGGGGCCAGGCAGGGGGTCCACACTCGCAGGCCAAGGCAGAACCACATGCACACGTCTGTTCCTGCCCCCTGCACCGGCAGAGAGCTCGGGGGAGCCAGAGTCTGTCAGGCAGCTGCTGGGCTGGCCGCCTGTGTGGGAAGGGGCAGAGCCGACCTAGGGGCACACTGGGCCTCTTGCTCTCCCTGCTGCCCTGAGGCTGCTGGGCCAAAGAGGTCTTGGGCATCCAGCCCCTTGCTGGTCCCTTCCCTCTGACGAGGCCCTCTGGGCTCCAGCCCCTTGCAGTGTGGAGACAGCCCCTGCCAGCAACCTCCTCTCCAAGGAGGCCTCAAGCGAGGCCTAGGCCCAGGGGAAAGGCACCAGCGGGGATGAGCCTGGGGAGGCGCCCGGGCATGTCTGGACCCAGTTCCCGCAGCCTGCCCCTTGCTGGGGCAGTACCCCCGGAGGCCAGGAAGGTCTGGGCAAGGCTGGCCAGGGGCAGGGGCCCTGCTGGGTCCTGCCCCTGGCCTGTGGGGCCTCTGAGCACAACCGGCCCTCTCCCGCTGGAAGACCTCCCCGGCTGCCTCCAAAGGCCGCTTTGCAAGCACTCTCGCCGGCTGTTCCCGCCAGCCGCGCACAACGCTCCCAAGCCCGGGAGAAAAGCGCTTCGGGGTGGTGCTCTCTCCCGGCCCTTGCCCCTGAGCCTGGGGGCCAGGCAGGGGGTCCACACTCCCAGGCCAAGGCAGAACCACATGCACACGTCTGTTCCTGCCCCCTGCACCGGCAGAGAGCTCGGGGGAGCCAGAGTCTGTCAGGCAGCTGCTGGGCTGGCCGCCTGTGTGGGAAGGGGCAGAGCCGACCTAGGGGCACACTGGGCCTCTTGCTCTCCCTGCTGCCCTGAGGCTGCTGGGCCAAAGAGGTCTTGGGCATCCAGCCCCTTGCTGGTCCCTTCCCTCTGACGAGGCCCTCTGAGCTCCAGCCCCTTGCAGTGTGGAGACAGCCCCTGCCAGCAACCTCCTCTCCAAGGAGGCCTCAAGCGAGGCCTAGGCCCAGGGGAAAGGCACCAGCGGGGATGAGCCTGGGGAGGCGCCCGGGCATGTCTGGACCCAGTCCCCGCAGCCTGCCCCTTGCTGGGGCAGTACCCCCGGAGGCCAGGAAGGTCTGGGCAAGGCTGGCCAGGGGCAGGGGCCCTGCTGGGTCCTGCCCCTGGCCTGTGGGGCCTCTGAGCACAACCGGCCCTCTCCCGCTGGAAGACCTCCCCGGCAGCCTCCAAAGGCCACTTTGCAAGCACTCTCGCCGGCTGTTCCCGCCAGCCGCGCACAACGCTCCCAAGCCCGGGAGAAAAGCGCTTCGGGGTGGTGCTCTCTCCCGGCCCTTGCCCCTGAGCCTGGGGGCCAGGCAGGGGGTCCACACTCCCAGGCCAAGGCAGAACCACATGCACACGTCTGTTCCTGCCCCCTGCACCGGCAGAGAGCTCGGGGGAGCCAGAGTCTGTCAGGCAGCTGCTGGGCTGGCCGCCTGTGTGGGAAGGGGCAGAGCCGACCTAGGGGCACACTGGGCCTCTTGCTCTCCCTGCTGCCCTGAGGCTGCTGGGCCAAAGAGGTCTTGGGCATCCAGCCCCTTGCTGGTCCCTTCTCTCTGACGAGGCCCTCTGAGCTCCAGCACCTTGCAGTGTGGAGACAGCCCCTGCCAGCAACCTCCTCTCCAAGGAGGCCTCAAGCGAGGCCTAGGCCCAGGGGAAAGGCACCAGCGGGGATGAGCCTGGGGAGGCGCCCGGGCATGTCTGGACCCAGTCCCCGCAGCCTGCCCCTTGCTGGGGCAGTACCCCCGGAGGCCAGGAAGGTCTGGGCAAGGCTGGCCAGGGGCAGGGGCCCTGCTGGGTCCTGCCCCTGGCCTGTGGGGCCTCTGAGCACAACCGGCCCTCTGCCGCTGGAAGACCTCCCCGGCTGCCTCCAAAGGCCGCTTTGCAAGCACTCTCGCCGGCTGTTCCCGCCAGCCGCGCACAACGCTCCCAAGCCCGGGAGAAAAGCGCTTCGGGGTGGTGCTCTCTCCCGGCCCTTGCCCCTGAGCCTGGGGGCCAGGCAGGGGGTCCACACTCCCAGGCCAAGGCAGAACCACATGCACACGTCTGTTCCTGCCCCCTGCACCGGCAGAGAGCTCGGGGGAGCCAGAGTCTGTCAGGCAGCTGCTGGGCTGGCCGCCTGTGTGGGAAGGGGCAGAGCCGACCTAGGGGCACACTGGGCCTCTTGCTCTCCCTGCTGCCCTGAGGATGCAGGGCCAAAGAGGTCTTGGGCATCCAGCCCCTTGCTGGTCCCTTCTCTCTGACGAGGCCCTCTGAGCTCCAGCCCCTTGCAGTGTGGAGACAGCCCCTGCCAGCAACCTCCTCTCCAAGGAGGCCTCAAGCGAGGCCTAGGCCCAGGGGAAAGGCACCAGCGGGGATGAGCCTGGGGAGGCGCCCGGGCATGTCTGGACCCAGTCCCCGCAGCCTGCCCCTTGCTGGGGCAGTACCCCCGGAGGCCAGGAAGGTCTGGGCAAGGCTGGCCAGGGGCAGGGGCCCTGCTGGGTCCTGCCCTTGGCCTTTGGGGCCTCTGAGCACAACCGGCCCTCTCCCGCTGGAAGACCTCCCCGGCTGCCTCCAAAGGCCGCTTTGCAAGCACTCTCGCCGGCTGTTCCCGCCAGCCGCGCACAACGCTCCCAAGCCCGGGAGAAAAGCGCTTCGGGGTGGTGCTCTCTCCCGGCCCTTGCCCCTGAGCCTGGGGGCCAGGCAGGGGGTCCACACTCCCAGGCCAAGGCAGAACCACATGCACACGTCTGTTCCTGCCCCCTGCACCGGCAGAGAGCTCGGGAGAGCCAGAGTCTGTCAGGCAGCTGCTGGGCTGGCCGCCTGTGTGGGAAGGGGCAGAGCCGACCTAGGGGCACACTGGGCCTCTTGCTCTCCCTGCTGCCCTGAGGCTGCTGGGCCAAAGAGGTCTTGGGCATCCAGCCCCTTGCTGGTCCCTTCCCTCTGACGAGGCCCTCTGAGCTCCAGCCCCTTGCAGTGTGGAGACAGCCCCTGTCAGCAACCTCCTCTCCAAGGAGGCCTCAAGCGAGGCCTAGGCCCAGGGGAAAGGCACCAGCGGGGATGAGCCTGGGGAGGCGCCCGGGCATGTCTGGACCCAGTCCCCGCAGCCTGCCCCTTGCTGGGGCAGTACCCCCGGATGCCAGGAAGGTCTGGGCAAGGCTGGCCAGGGGCAGGGGCCCTGCTGGGTCCTGCCCCTGGCCTGTGGGGCCTCTGAGCACAACCGGCCCTCTCCCGCTGGAAGACCTCCCCGGCTGCCTCCAAAGGCCGCTTTGCAAGCACTCTCGCCGGCTGTTCCCGCCAGCCGAGCACAACGCTCCCAAGCCCGGGAGAAAAGCGCTTCGGGGTGGTTCTCTCTCCCGGCTCTTGCCCCTGAGCCTGGGGGCCAGGCAGGGGGTCCACACTCCCAGGCCAAGGCAGAACCACATGCACACGTCTGTTCCTGCCCCCTGCACCGGCAGAGAGCTCGGGGGAGCCAGAGTCTGTCAGGCAGCTGCTGGGCTGGCCGCCTGTGTGGGAAGGGGCAGAGCCGACCTAGGGGCACACTGGGCCTCTTGCTCTCCCTGCTGCCCTGAGGCTGCTGGGCCAAAGAGGTCTTGGGCATCCAGCCCCTTGCTGGTCCCTTCCCTCTGACGAGGCCCTCTGAGCTCCAGCCCCTTGCAGTGTGGAGACAGCCCCTGCCAGCAACCTCCTCTCCAAGGAGGCCTCAAGCGAGGCCTAGGCCCAGGGGAAAGGCACCAGCGGGGATGAGCCTGGGGAGGCGCCCGGGCATGTCTGGACCCAGTCCCCGCAGCCTGCCCCTTGCTGGGGCAGTACCCCCGGAGGCCAGGAAGGTCTGGGCAGGGCTGGCCAGGGGTAGGGGCCCTGCTGGGTCCTGTCCCTGGCCTGTGGGGCCTCTGAGCACAACCGGCCCTCTCCCGCTGGAAGACCTCCCCGGCTGCCTCCAAAGGCCGCTTTGCAAGCACTCTCGCCGGCTGTTCCCGCCAGCCGCGCACAACGCTCCCAAGCCCGGGAGAAAAGCGCTTCGGGGTGGTGCTCTCTCCCGGCCCTTGCCCCTGAGCCTGGGGGCCAGGCAGGGGATCCACACTCCCAGGCCAAGGCAGAACCACATGCACACGTCTGTTCCTGCCCCCTGCACCGGCAGAGAGCTCGGGGGAGCCAGAGTCTGTCAGGCAGCTGCTGGGCTGGCCGCCTGTGTGGGAAGGGGCAGAGCCGACCTAGGGGCACACTGGGCCTCTTGCTCTCCCTGCTGCCCTGAGGCTGCTGGGCCAAAGAGGTCTTGGGCATCCAGCCCCTTGCTGGTCCCTTCCCTCTGACGAGGCCCTCTGAGCTCCAGCCCCTTGCAGTGTGGAGACAGCCCCTGCCAGCAACCTCCTCTCCAAGGAGGCCTCAAGCGAGGCCTAGGCCCAGGGGAAAGGCACCAGCGGGGATGAGCCTGGGGAGGCGCCCGGGCATGTCTGGACCCAGTCCCCGCAGCCTGCCCCTTGCTGGGGCAGTACCCCCGGAGGCCAGGAAGGTCTGGGCAAGGCTGGCCAGGGGCAGGGGCCCTGCTGGGTCCTGCCCCTGGCCTGTGGGGCCTCTGAGCACAACCGGCCCTCTCCCGCTGGAAGACCTCCCCGGCTGCCTCCAAAGGCCGCTTTGCAAGCACTCTCGCCGGCTGTTCCCGCCAGCCGCGCACAACGCTCCCAAGCCCGGGAGAAAAGCGCTTCGGGGTGGTGTTCTCTCCCGGCCCTTGCCCCTGAGCCTGGGGGCCAGGCAGGGGCTCCACACTCCCAGGCCAAGGCAGAACCACATGCACACGTCTGTTCCTGCCCCCTGCACCGGCAGAGAGCTCGGGGGAGCCAGAGTCTGTCAGGCAGCTGCTGGACTGGCCGCCTGTGTGGGAAGGGGCAGAGCCGACCTAGGGGCACACTGGGCCTCTTGCTCTCCCTGCTGCCCTGAGGCTGCTGGGCCAAAGAGGTCTTGGGCATCCAGCCCCTTGCTGGTCCCTTCCCTCTGACGAGGCCCTCTGAGCTCCAGCCCCTTGCAGTGTGGAGACAGCCCCTGCCAGCAACCTCCTCTCCAAGGAGGCCTCAAGCGAGGCCTAGGCCCAGGGGAAAGGCACCAGCGGGGATGAGCCTGGGGAGGCGCCCGGGCATGTCTGGACCCAGTCCCCGCAGCCTGCCCCTTGCTGGGGCAGTACCCCCGGAGGCCAGGAAGGTCTGGGCAAGGCTGGCCAGGGGCAGGGGCCCTGCTGGGTCCTGCCCCTGGCCTGTGGGGCCTCTGAGCACAACCGGCCCTCTCCCGCTGGAAGACCTCCCCGGCTGCCTCCAAAGGCCGCTTTGCAAGCACTCTCGCCGGCTGTTCCCGCCAGCCGCGCACAACGCTCCCAAGCCCGGGAGAAAAGCGCTTCGGGGTGGTGCTCTCTCCCGGCCCTTGCCCCTGAGCCTGGGGGCGAGGCAGGGGGTCCACACTCCCAGGCCAAGGCAGAACCACATGCACACGTCTGTTCCTGCCCCCTGCACCGGCAGAGAGCTCGGGGGAGCCAGAGTCTGTCAGGCAGCTGCTGGGCTGGCCGCCTGTGTGGGAAGGGGCAGAGCCGACCTAGGGGCACACTGGGCCTCTTGCTCTCCCTGCTGCCCTGAGGCTGCTGGGCCAAAGAGGTCTTGGGCATCCAGCCCCTTGCTGGTCCCTTCCCTCTGACGAGGCCCTCTGAGCTCCAGCCCCTTGCAGTGTGGAGACAGCCCCTGCCAGCAACCTCCTCTCCAAGGAGGCCTCAAGCGAGGCCTAGGCCCAGGGGAAAGGCACCAGCGGGGATGAGCCTGGGGAGGCGCCCGGGCATGTCTGGACCCAGTCCCCGCAGCCTGCCCCTTGCTGGGGCAGTACCCCCGGAGGCCAGGAAGGTCTGGGCAAGGCTGGCCAGGGGCAGGGGCCCTGCTGGGTCCTGCCCCTGGCCTGTGGGGCCTCTGAGCACAACCGGCCCTCTCCCGCTGGAAGACCTCCCCGGCTGCCTCCAAAGGCCGCTTTGCAAGCACTCTCGCCGGCTGTTCCCGCCAGCCGCGCACAACGCTCCCAAGCCCGGGAGAAAAGCGCTTCGGGGTGGTGCTCTCTCCCGGCCCTTGCCCCTGAGCCTGGGGGCCAGGCAGGGGGTCCACACTCCCAGGCCAAGGCAGAACCACATGCACACGTCTGTTCCTGCCCCCTGCACCGGCAGAGAGCTCGGGGGAGCCAGAGTCTGTCAGGCAGCTGCTGGGCTGGCCGCCTGTGTGGGAAGGGGCAGAGCCGACCTAGGGGCACACTGGGCCTCTTGCTCTCCCTGCTGCCCTGAGGCTGCTGGGCCAAAGAGGTCTTGGGCATCCAGCCCCTTGCTGGTCCCTTCCCTCTGACGAGGCCCTCTGAGCTCCAGCCCCTTGCAGTGTGGAGACAGCCCCTGCCAGCAACCTCCTCTCCAAGGAGGCCTCAAGCGAGGCCTAGGCCCAGGGGAAAGGCACCAGCGGGGATGAGCCTGGGGAGGCGCCCGGGCATGTCTGGACCCAGTCCCCGCAGCCTGCCCCTTGCTGGGGCAGTACCCCCCGGAGGCCAGGAAGGTCTGGGCAAGGCTGGCCAGGGGCAGGGGCCCTGCTGGGTCCTGCCCCTGGCCTGTGGGGCCTCTGAGCACAACCGGCCCTCTCCCGCTGGAAGACCTCCCCGGCTGCCTCCAAAGGCCGCTTTGCAAGCACTCTCGCCGGCTGTTCCCGCCAGCCGCGCACAACGCTCCCAAGCCCGGGAGAAAAGCGCTTCGGGGTGGTGCTCTCTCCCGGCCCTTGCCCCTGAGCCTGGGGGCCAGGCAGGGGCTCCACACTCCCAGGCCAAGGCAGAACCACATGCACACGTCTGTTCCTGCCCCCTGCACCGGCAGAGAGCTCGGGGGAGCCAGAGTCTGTCAGGCAGCTGCTGGGCTGGCCGCCTGTGTGGGAAGGGGCAGAGCCGACCTAGGGGCACACTGGGCCTCTTGCTCTCCCTGCTGCCCTGAGGCTGCTGGGCCAAAGAGGTCTTGGGCATCCAGCCCCTTGCTGGTCCCTTCCCTCTGACGAGGCCCTCTGAGCTCCAGCCCCTTGCAGTGTGGAGACAGCCCCTGCCAGCAACCTCCTCTCCAAGGAGGCCTCAAGCGAGGCCTAGGCCCAGGGGAAAGGCACCAGCGGGGATGAGCATGGGGAGGCGCCCGGGCATGTCTGGACCCAGTCCCCGCAGCCTGCCCCTTGCTGGGGCAGTACCCCCGGAGGCCAGGAAGGTCTGGGCAAGGCTGGCCAGGGGCAGGGGCCCTGCTGGGTCCTGCCCCTGGCCTGTGGGGCCTCTGAGCACAACCGGCCCTCTCCCGCTGGAAGACCTCCCCGGCTGCCTCCAAAGGCCGCTTTGCAAGCACTCTCGCCGGCTGTTCCCGCCAGCCGCGCACAACGCTCCCAAGCCCGGGAGAAAAGCGCTTCGGGGTGGTGCTCTCTCCCGGCCCTTGCCCCTGAGCCTGGGGGCCAGGCAGGGGGTCCACACTCCCAGGCCAAGGCAGAACCACATGCACACGTCTGTTCCTGCCCCCTGCACCGGCAGAGAGCTCGGGGGAGCCAGAGTCTGTCAGGCAGCTGCTGGGCTGGCCGCCTGTGTGGGAAGGGGCAGAGCCGACCTAGGGGCACACTGGGCCTCTTGCTCTCCCTGCTGCCCTGAGGCTGCTGGGCCAAAGAGGTCTTGGGCATCCAGCCCCTTGCTGGTCCCTTCCCTCTGACGAGGCCCTCTGAGCTCCAGCCCCTTGCAGTGTGGAGACAGCCCCTGCCAGCAACCTCCTCTCCAAGGAGGCCTCAAGCGAGGCCTAGGCCCAGGGCAAAGGCACCAGCGGGGATGAGCCTGGGGAGGCGCCCGGGCATGTCTGGACCCAGTCCCCGCAGCCTGCCCCTTGCTGGGGCAGTACCCCCCGGAGGCCAGGAAGGTCTGGGCAAGGCTGGCCAGGGGCAGGGGCCCTGCTGGGTCCTGCCCCTGGCCTGTGGGGCCTCTGTGCACAACCGGCCCTCTCCCGCTGGAAGACCTCCCCGGCTGCCTCCAAAGGCCGCTTTGCAAGCACTCTCGCCGGCTGTTCCCGCCAGCCGCGCACAACGCTCCCAAGCCCGGGAGAAAAGCGCTTCGGGGTGGTGCTCTCTCCCGGCCCTTGCCCCTGAGCCTGGGGGCCAGGCAGGGGGTCCACACTCCCAGGCCAAGGCAGAACCACATGCACACGTCTGTTCCTGCCCCCTGCACCGGCAGAGAGCTCGGGGGAGCCAGAGTCTGTCAGGCAGCTGCTGGGCTGGCCGCCTGTGTGGGAAGGGGCAGAGCCGACCTAGGGGCACACTGGGCCTCTTGCTCTCCCTGCTGCCCTGAGGCTGCTGGGCCAAAGAGGTCTTGGGCATCCAGCCCCTTGCTGGTCCCTTCCCTCTGACGAGGCCCTCTGAGCTCCAGCCCCTTGCAGTGTGGAGACAGCCCCTGCCAGCAACCTCCTCTCCAAGGAGGCCTCAAGCGAGGCCTAGGCCCAGGGGAAAGGCACCAGCGGGGATGAGCCTGGGGAGGCGCCCGGGCATGTCTGGACCCAGTCCCCGCAGCCTGCCCCTTGCTGGGGCAGTACCCCCGGAGGCCAGGAAGGTCTGGGCAAGGCTGGCCAGGGGCAGGGGCCCTGCTGGGTCCTGCCCCTGGCCTGTGGGGCCTCTGAGCACAACCGGCCCTCTCCCGCTGGAAGACCTCCCCGGCTGCCTCCAAAGGCCGCTTTGCAAGCACTCTCGCCGGCTGTTCCCGCCAGCCGCGCACAACGCTCCCAAGCCCGGGAGAAAAGCGCTTCGGGGTGGTGCTCTCTCCCGGCCCTTGCCCCTGAGCCTGGGGGCCAGGCAGGGGGTCCACACTCCCAGGCCAAGGCAGAACCACATGCACACGTCTGTTCCTGCCCCCTGCACCGGCAGAGAGCTCGGGGGAGCCAGAGTCTGTCAGGCAGCTGCTGGGCTGGCCGCCTGTGTGGGAAGGGGCAGTGCCGACCTAGGGGCACACTGGGCCTCTTGCTCTCCCTGCTGCCCTGAGGCTGCTGGGCCAAAGAGGTCTTGGGCATCCAGCCCCTTGCTGGTCCCTTCCCTCTGACGAGGCCCTCTGAGCTCCAGCCCCTTGCAGTGTGGAGACAGCCCCTGCCAGCAACCTCCTCTCCAAGGAGGCCTCAAGAGAGGCCTAGGCCCAGGGGAAAGGCACCAGCGGGGATGAGCCTGGGGAGGCGCCCGGGCATGTCTGGACCCAGTCCCCGCAGCCTGCCCCTTGCTGGGGCAGTACCCCCGGAGGCCAGGAAGGTCTGGGCAAGGCTGGCCAGGGGCAGGGGCCCTGCTGGGTCCTGCCCCTGGCCTGTGGGGCCTCTGAGCACAACCGGCCCTCTCCCGCTGGAAGACCTCCCCGGCTGCCTCCAAAGGCCGCTTTGCAAGCACTCTCGCCGGCTGTTCCCGCCAGCCGCGCACAACGCTCCCAAGCCCGGGAGAAAAGCGCTTCGGGGTGGTGCTCTCTCCCGGCCCTTGCCCCTGAGCCTGGGGGCCAGGCAGGGGGTCCACACTCCCAGGCCAAGGCAGAACCACATGCACACGTCTGTTCCTGCCCCCTGCACCGGCAGAGAGCTCGGGGGAGCCAGAGTCTGTCAGGCAGCTGCTGGGCTGGCCGCCTGTGTGGGAAGGGGCAGAGCCGACCTAGGGGCACACTGGGCCTCTTGCTCTCCCTGCTGCCCTGAGGCTGCTGGGCCAAAGAGGTCTTGGGCATCCAGCCCCTTGCTGGTCCCTTCCCTCTGACGAGGCCCTCTGAGCTCCAGCCCCTTGCAGTGTGGAGACAGCCCCTGCCAGCAACCTCCTCTCCAAGGAGGCCTCAAGCGAGGCCTAGGCCCAGGGGAAAGGCACCAGCGGGGATGAGCCTGGGGAGGCGCCCGGGCATGTCTGGACCCAGTCCCCGCAGCCTGCCCCTTGCTGGGGCAGTACCCCCGGAGGCCAGGAAGGTCTGGGCAAGGCTGGCCAGGGGCAGGGGCCCTGCTGGGTCCTGCCCCTGGCCTGTGGGGCCTCTGAGCACAACCGGCCCTCTCCCGCTGGAAGACCTCCCCGGCTGCCTCCAAAGGCCGCTTTGCAAGCACTCTCGCCGGCTGTTCCTGCCAGCCGCGCACAACGCTCCCAAGCCCGGGAGAAAAGCGCTTCGGGGTGGTGCTCTCTCCCGGCCCTTGCCCCTGAGCCTGGGGGCCAGGCAGGGGGTCCACACTCGCAGGCCAAGGCAGAACCACATGCACACGTCTGTTCCTGCCCCCTGCACCGGCAGAGAGCTCGGGGGAGCCAGAGTCTGTCAGGCAGCTGCTGGGCTGGCCGCCTGTGTGGGAAGGGGCAGAGCCGACCTAGGGGCACACTGGGCCTCTTGCTCTCCCTGCTGCCCTGAGGCTGCTGGGCCAAAGAGGTCTTGGGCATCCAGCCCCTTGCTGGTCCCTTCCCTCTGACGAGGCCCTCTGAGCTCCAGCCCCTTGCAGTGTGGAGACAGCCCCTGCCAGCAACCTCCTCTCCAAGGAGGCCTCAAGCGAGGCCTAGGCCCAGGGGAAAGGCACCAGCGGGGATGAGCCTGGGGAGGCGCCCGGGCATGTCTGGACCCAGTTCCCGCAGCCTGCCCCTTGCTGGGGCAGTACCCCCGGAGGCCAGGAAGGTCTGGGCAAGGCTGGCCAGGGGCAGGGGCCCTGCTGGGTCCTGCCCCTGGCCTGTGGGGCCTCTGAGCACAACCGGCCCTCTCCCGCTGGAAGACCTCCCCGGCTGCCTCCAAAGGCCGCTTTGCAAGCACTCTCGCCGGCTGTTCCCGCCAGCCGCGCACAACGCTCCCAAGCCCGGGAGAAAAGCGCTTCGGGGTGGTGCTCTCTCCCGGCCCTTGCCCCTGAGCCTGGGGGCCAGGCAGGGGCTCCACACTCCCAGGCCAAGGCAGAACCACATGCACACGTCTGTTCCTGCCCCCTGCACCGGCAGAGAGCTCGGGGGAGCCAGAGTCTGTCAGGCAGCTGCTGGGCTGGCCGCCTGTGTGGGAAGGGGCAGAGCCGACCTAGGGGCACACTGGGCCTCTTGCTCTCCCTGCTGCCCTGAGGCTGCTGGGCCAAAGAGGTCTTGGGCATCCAGCCCCTTGCTGGTCCCTTCCCTCTGACGAGGCCCTCTGAGCTCCAGCCCCTTGCAGTGTGGAGACAGCCCCTGCCAGCAACCTCCTCTCCAAGGAGGCCTCAAGCGAGGCCTAGGCCCAGGGAAAAGGCACCAGCGGGGATGAGCCTGGGGAGGCGCCCGGGCATGTCTGGACCCAGTCCCCGCAGCCTGCCCCTTGCTGGGGCAGTACCCCCGGAGGCCAGGAAGGTCTGGGCAAGGCTGGCCAGGGGCAGGGGCCCTGCTGGGTCCTGCCCCTGGCCTGTGGGGCCTCTGAGCACAACCGGCCCTCTCCCGCTGGAAGACCTCCCCGGCAGCCTCCAAAGGCCACTTTGCAAGCACTCTCGCCGGCTGTTCCCGCCAGCCGCGCACAACGCTCCCAAGCCCGGGAGAAAAGCGCTTCGGGGTGGTGCTCTCTCCCGGCCCTTGCCCCTGAGCCTGGGGGCCAGGCAGGGGGTCCACACTCCCAGGCCAAGGCAGAACCACATGCACACGTCTGTTCCTGCCCCCTGCACCGGCAGAGAGCTCGGGGGAGCCAGAGTCTGTCAGGCAGCTGCTGGGCTGGCCGCCTGTGTGGGAAGGGGCAGAGCCGACCTAGGGGCACACTGGGCCTCTTGCTCTCCCTGCTGCCCTGAGGCTGCTGGGCCAAAGAGGTCTTGGGCATCCAGCCCCTTGCTGGTCCCTTCTCTCTGACGAGGCCCTCTGAGCTCCAGCACCTTGCAGTGTGGAGACAGCCCCTGCCAGCAACCTCCTCTCCAAGGAGGCCTCAAGCGAGGCCTAGGCCCAGGGGAAAGGCACCAGCGGGGATGAGCCTGGGGAGGCGCCCGGGCATGTCTGGACCCAGTCCCCGCAGCCTGCCCCTTGCTGGGGCAGTACCCCCGGAGGCCAGGAAGGTCTGGGCAAGGCTGGCCAGGGGCAGGGGCCCTGCTGGGTCCTGCCCCTGGCCTGTGGGGCCTCTGAGCACAACCGGCCCTCTCCCGCTGGAAGAGCTCCCCGGCTGCCTCCAAAGGCCGCTTTGCAAGCACTCTCGCCGGCTGTTCCCGCCAGCCGCGCCCAACGCTCCCAAGCCCGGGAGAAAAGCGCTTCGGGGTGGTGCTCTCTCCCGGCCCTTGCCCCTGAGCCTGGGGGCCAGGCAGGGGGTCCACACTCCCAGGCCAAGGCAGAACCACATGCACACGTCTGTTCTTGCCCCCTGCACCGGCAGAGAGCTCGGGGGAGCCAGAGTCTGTCAGGCAGCTGCTGGGCTGGCCGCCTGTGTGGGAAGGGGCAGAGCCGACCTAGGGGCACACTGGGCCTCTTGCTCTCCCTGCTGCCCTGAGGCTGCTGGGCCAAAGAGGTCTTGGGCATCCAGCCCCTTGCTGGTCCCTTCCCTCTGACGAGGCCCTCTGAGCTCCAGCCCCTTGCAGTGTGGAGACAGCCCCTGCCAGCAACCTCCTCTCCAAGGAGGCCTCAAGCGAGGCCTAGGCCCAGGGGAAAGGCACCAGCGGGGATGAGCCTGGGGAGGCGCACGGGCATGTCTGGACCCAGTCCCCGCAGCCTGCCCCTTGCTGGGGCAGTACCCCCGGAGGCCAGGAAGGTCTGGGCAAGGCTGGCCAGGGGCAGGGGCCCTGCTGGGTCCTGCCCCTGGCCTGTGGGGCCTCTGAGCACAACCGGCCCTCTCCCGCTGGAAGACCTCCCCGGCTGCCTCTAAAGGCCGCTTTGCAAGCACTCTCGCCGGCTGTTCCTGCCAGCCGCGCACAACGCTCCCAAGCCCGGGAGAAAAGCGCTTCGGGGTGGTGCTCTCTCCCGGCCCTTGCCCCTGAGCCTGGGGGCCAGGCAGGGGGTCCACACTCCCAGGCCAAGGCAGAACCACATGCACACGTCTGTTCCTGCCCCCTGCACCGGCAGAGAGCTCGGGGGAGCCAGAGTCTGTCAGGCAGCTGCTGGGCTGGCCGCCTGTGTGGGAAGGGGCAGAGCCGACCTAGGGGCACACTGGGCCTCTTGCTCTCCCTGCTGCCCTGAGGCTGCTGGGCCAAAGAGGTCTTGGGCATCCAGCCCCTTGCTGGTCCCTTCCCTCTGACGAGGCCCTCTGAGCTCCAGCCCCTTGCAGTGTGGAGACAGCCCCTGCCAGCAACCTCCTCTCCAAGGAGGCCTCAAGCGAGGCCTAGGCCCAGGGGAAAGGCACCAGCGGGGATGAGCCTGGGGAGGCGCCCGGGCATGTCTGGACCCAGTCCCCGCAGCCTGCCCCTTGCTGGGGCAGTACCCCCGGAGGCCAGGAAGGTCTGGGCAAGGCTGGCCAGGGGCAGGGGCCCTGCTGGGTCCTGCCCCTGGCCTGTGGGGCCTCTGAGCACAACCGGCCCTCTCCCGCTGGAAGACCTCCCCGGCTGCCTCCAAAGGCCGCTTTGCAAGCACTCTCGCCGGCTGTTCCCGCCAGCCGCGCACAACGCTCCCAAGCCCGGGAGAAAAGCGCTTCGGGGTGGTGCTCTCTCCCGGCCCTTGCCCCTGAGCCTGGGGGCCAGGCAGGGGGTCCACACTCCCAGGCCAAGGCAGAACCACATGCACACGTCTGTTCCTGCCCCCTGCACCGGCAGAGAGCTCGGGGGAGCCAGAGTCTGTCAGGCAGCTGCTGGGCTGGCCGCCTGTGTGGGAAGGGGCAGAGCCGACCTAGGGGCACACTGGGCCTCTTGCTCTCCCTGCTGCCCTGAGGCTGCTGGGCCAAAGAGGTCTTGGGCATCCAGCCCCTTGCTGGTCCCTTCCCTCTGACGAGGCCCTCTGAGCTCCAGCCCCTTGCAGTGTGGAGACAGCCCCTGCCAGCAACCTCCTCTCCAAGGAGGCCTCAAGCGAGGCCTAGGCCCAGGGGAAAGGCACCAGCGGGGATGAGCCTGGGGAGGCGCCCGGGCATGTCTGGACCCAGTCCCCGCAGCCTGCCCCTTGCTGGGGCAGTACCCCCGGAGGCCAGGAAGGTCTGGGCAAGGCTGGCCAGGGGCAGGGGCCCTGCTGGGTCCTGCCCCTGGCCTGTGGGGCCTCTGAGCACAACCGGCCCTCTCCCGCTGGAAGACCTCCCCGGCTGCCTCCAAAGGCCGCTTTGCAAGCACTCTCGCCGGCTGTTCCCGCCAGCCGCGCACAACGCTCCCAAGCCCGGGAGAAAAGCGCTTCGGGGTGGTGCTCTCTCCCGGCCCTTGCCCCTGAGCCTGGGAGCCAGGCAGGGGGTCCACACTCCCAGGCCAAGGCAGAACCACATGCACACGTCTGTTCCTGCCCCCTGCACCGGCAGAGAGCTCGGGGGAGCCAGAGTCTGTCAGGCAGCTGCTGGGCTGGCCGCCTGTGTGGGAAGGGGCAGAGCCGACCTAGGGGCACACTGGGCCTCTTGCTCTCCCTGCTGCCCTGAGGCTGCTGGGCCAAAGAGGTCTTGGGCATCCAGCCCCTTGCTGGTCCCTTCCCTCTGACGAGGCCCTCTGAGCTCCAGCCCCTGGCAGTGTGGAGACAGCCCCTGCCAGCAACCTCCTCTCCAAGGAGGCCTCAAGCGAGGCCTAGGCCCAGGGGAAAGGCACCAGCAGGGATGAGCCTGGGGAGGCGCCCGGGCATGTCTGGACCCAGTCCCCGCAGCCTGCCCCTTGCTGGGGCAGTACCCCCGGAGGCCAGGAAGGTCTGGGCAAGGCTGGCCAGGGGCAGGGGCCCTGCTGGGTCCTGCCCCTGGCCTGTGGGGCCTCTGAGCACAACCGGCCCTCTCCCGCTGGAAGACCTCCCCGGCTGCCTCCAAAGGCCGCTTTGCAAGCACTCTCGCCGGCTGTTCCCGCCAGCCGCGCACAACGCTCCCAAGCCCGGGAGAAAAGCGCTTCGGGGTGGTGCTCTCTCCCGGCCCTTGCCCCTGAGCCTGGGGGCCAGGCAGGGGGTCCACACTCCCAGGCCAAGGCAGAACCACATGCACACGTCTGTTCCTGCCCCCTGCACCGGCAGAGAGCTCGGGGGAGCCAGAGTCTGTCAGGCAGCTGCTGGGCTGGCCGCCTGTGTGGGAAGGGGCAGAGCCGACCTAGGGGCACACTGGGCCTCTTGCTCTCCCTGCTGCCCTGAGGCTGCTGGGCCAAAGAGGTCTTGGGCATCCAGCCCCTTGCTGGTCCCTTCCCTCTGACGAGGCCCTCTGAGCTCCAGCCCCTTGCAGTGTGGAGACAGCCCCTGCCAGCAACCTCCTCTCCAAGGAGGCCTCAAGCGAGGCCTAGGCCCAGGGGAAAGGCACCAGCGGGGATGAGCCTGGGGAGGCGCCCGGGCATGTCTGGACCCAGTCCCCGCAGCCTGCCCCTTGCTGGGGCAGTACCCCCGGAGGCCAGGAAGGTCTGGGCAAGGCTGGCCAGGGGCAGGGGCCCTGCTGGGTCCTGCCCCTGGCCTGTGGGGCCTCTGAGCACAACCGGCCCTCTCCCGCTGGAAGACCTCCCCGGCTGCCTCCAAAGGCCGCTTTGCAAGCACTCTCGCCGGCTGTTCCCGCCAGCCGCGCACAACGCTCCCAAGCCCGGGAGAAAAGCGCTTCGGGGTGGTGCTCTCTCCCGGCCCTTGCCCCTGAGCCTGGGAGCCAGGCAGGGGGTCCACACTCCCAGGCCAAGGCAGAACCACATGCACACGTCTGTTCCTGCCCCCTGCACCGGCAGAGAGCTCGGGGGAGCCAGAGTCTGTCAGGCAGCTGCTGGGCTGGCCGCCTGTGTGGGAAGGGGCAGAGCCGACCTAGGGGCACACTGGGCCTCTTGCTCTCCCTGCTGCCCTGAGGCTGCTGGGCCAAAGAGGTCTTGGGCATCCAGCCCCTTGCTGGTCCCTTCCCTCTGACGAGGCCCTCTGAGCTCCAGCCCCTTGCAGTGTGGAGACAGCCCCTGCCAGCAACCTCCTCTCCAAGGAGGCCTCAAGCGAGGCCTAGGCCCAGGGGAAAGGCACCAGCGGGGATGAGCCTGGGGAGGCGCCCGGGCATGTCTGGACCCAGTCCCCGCAGCCTGCCCCTTGCTGGGGCAGTACCCCCGGAGGCCAGGAAGGTCTGGGCAAGGCTGGCCAGGGGCAGGGGCCCTGCTGGGTCCTGCCCCTGGCCTGTGGGGCCTCTGAGCACAACCGGCCCTCTCCCGCTGGAAGACCTCCCCGGCTGCCTCCAAAGGCCGCTTTGCAAGCACTCTCGCCGGCTGTTCCCGCCAGCCGCGCACAACGCTCCCAAGCCCGGGAGAAAAGCGCTTCGGGGTGGTGCTCTCTCCCGGCCCTTGCCCCTGAGCCTGGGGGCCAGGCAGGGGCTCCACACTCCCAGGCCAAGGCAGAACCACATGCACACGTCTGTTCCTGCCCCCTGCACCGGCAGAGAGCTCGGGGGAGCCAGAGTCTGTCAGGCAGCTGCTGGGCTGGCCGCCTGTGTGGGAAGGGGCAGAGCCGACCTAGGGGCACACTGGGCCTCTTGCTCTCCCTGCTGCCCTGAGGCTGCTGGGCCAAAGAGGTCTTGAGCATCCAGCCCCTTGCTGGTCCCTTCCCTCTGACGAGGCCCTCTGAGCTCCAGCCCCTTGCAGTGTGGAGACAGCCCCTGCCAGCAACCTCCTCTCCAAGGAGGCCTCAAGCGAGGCCTAGGCCCAGGGGAAAGGCACCAGCGGGGATGAGCCTGGGGAGGCGCCCGGGCATGTCTGGACCCAGTCCCCGCAGCCTGCCCCTTGCTGGGGCAGTACCCCCGGAGGCCAGGAAGGTCTGGGCAAGGCTGGCCAGGGGCAGGGGCCCTGCTGGGTCCTGCCCCTGGCCTGTGGGGCCTCTGAGCACAACCGGCCCTCTCCCGCTGGAAGACCTCCCCGGCTGCCTCCAAAGGCCGCTTTGCAAGCACTCTCGCCGGCTGTTCCCGCCAGCCGCGCACAACGCTCCCAAGCCCGGGAGAAAAGCGCTTCGGGGTGGTGCTCTCTCCCGGCCCTTGCCCCTGAGCCTGGGAGCCAGGCAGGGGGTCCACACTCCCAGGCCAAGGCAGAACCACATGCACACGTCTGTTCCTGCCCCCTGCACCGGCAGAGAGCTCGGGGGAGCCAGAGTCTGTCAGGCAGCTGCTGGGCTGGCCGCCTGTGTGGGAAGGGGCAGAGCCGACCTAGGGGCACACTGGGCCTCTTGCTCTCCCTGCTGCCCTGAGGCTGCTGGGCCAAAGAGGTCTTGGGCATCCAGCCCCTTGCTGGTCCCTTCCCTCTGACGAGGCCCTCTGAGCTCCAGCCCCTTGCAGTGTGGAGACAGCCCCTGCCAGCAACCTCCTCTCCAAGGAGGCCTCAAGCGAGGCCTAGGCCCAGGGGAAAGGCACCAGCGGGGATGAGCCTGGGGAGGCGCCCGGGCATGTCTGGACCCAGTCCCCGCAGCCTGCCCCTTGCTGGGGCAGTACCCCCGGAGGCCAGGAAGGTCTGGGCAAGGCTGGCCAGGGGCAGGGGCCCTGCTGGGTCCTGCCCCTGGCCTGTGGGGCCTCTGAGCACAACCGGCCCTCTCCCGCTGGAAGACCTCCCCGGCTGCCTCCAAAGGCCGCTTTGCAAGAACTCTCGCCGGCTGTTTCCGCCAGCCGCGCACAACGCTCCCAAGCCCGGGAGAAAAGCGCTTCGGGGTGGTGCTCTCTCCCGGCCCTTGCCCCTGAGCCTGGGGGCCAGGCAGGGGGTCCACACTCCCAGGCCAAGGCAGAACCACATGCACACGTCTGTTCCTGCCCCCTGCACCGGCAGAGAGCTCGGGGGAGCCAGAGTCTGTCAGGCAGCTGCTGGGCTGGCCGCCTGTGTGGGAAGGGGCAGAGCCGACCTAGGGGCACACTGGGCCTCTTGCTCTCCCTGCTGCCCTGAGGCTGCTGGGCCAAAGAGGTCTTGGGCATCCAGCCCCTTGCTGGTCCCTTCCCTCTGACGAGGCCCTCTGAGCTCCAGCCCCTTGCAGTGTGGAGACAGCCCCTGCCAGCAACCTCCTCTCCAAGGAGGCCTCAAGCGAGGCCTAGGCCCAGGGGAAAGGCACCAGCGGGGATGAGCCTGGGGAGGCGCCCGGGCATGTCTGGACCCAGTCCCCGCAGCCTGCCCCTTGCTGGGGCAGTACCCCCGGAGGCCAGGAAGGTCTGGGCAAGGCTGGCCAGGGGCAGGGGCCCTGCTGGGTCCTGCCCCTGGCCTGTGGGGCCTCTGAGCACAACCGGCCCTCTCCCGCTGGAAGACCTCCCCGGCTGCCTCCAAAGGCCGCTTTGCAAGCACTCTCGCCGGCTGTTCCCGCCAGCCGCGCACAACGCTCCCAAGCCCGGGAGAAAAGCGCTTCGGGGTGGTGCTCTCTCCCGGCCCTTGCCCCTGAGCCTGGGGGCCAGGCAGGGGGTCCACACTCCCAGGCCAAGGCAGAACCACATGCACACGTCTGTTCCTGCCCCCTGCACCGGCAGAGAGCTCGGGGGAGCCAGAGTCTGTCAGGCAGCTGCTGGGCTGGCCGCCTGTGTGGGAAGGGGCAGAGCCGACCTAGGGGCACACTGGGCCTCTTGCTCTCCCTGCTGCCCTGAGGCTGCTGGGCCAAAGAGGTCTTGGGCATCCAGCCCCTTGCTGGTCCCTTCCCTCTGACGAGGCCCTCTGAGCTCCAGCCCCTTGCAGTGTGGAGACAGCCCCTGCCAGCAACCTCCTCTCCAAGGAGGCCTCAAGCGAGGCCTAGGCCCAGGGGAAAGGCACCAGCGGGGATGAGCCTGGGGAGGCGCCCGGGCATGTCTGGACCCAGTCCCCGCAGCCTGCCCCTTGCTGGGGCAAGTACCCCCGGAGGCCAGGAAGGTCTGGGCAAGGCTGGCCAGGGGCAGGGGCCCTGCTGGGTCCTGCCCCTGGCCTGTGGGGCCTCTGAGCACAACCGGCCCTCTCCCGCTGGAAGACCTCCCCGGCTGCCTCCAAAGGCCGCTTTGCAAGCACTCTCGCCGGCTGTTCCCGCCAGCCGCGCACAACGCTCCCAAGCCCGGGAGAAAAGCGCTTCGGGGTGGTGCTCTCTCCCGGCCCTTGCCCCTGAGCCTGGGGGCCAGGCAGGGGGTCCACACTCCCAGGCCAAGGCAGAACCACATGCACACGTCTGTTCCTGCCCCCTGTACCGGCAGAGAGCTCGGGGGAGCCAGAGTCTGTCAGGCAGCTGCTGGGCTGGCCGCCTGTGTGGGAAGGGGCAGAGCCGACCTAGGGGCACACTGGGCCTCTTGCTCTCCCTGCTGCCCTGAGGCTGCTGGGCCAAAGAGGTCTTGGGCATCCAGCCCCTTGCTGGTCCCTTCTCTCTGACGAGGCCCTCTGAGCTCCAGCACCTTGCAGTGTGGAGACAGCCCCTGCCAGCAACCTCCTCTCCAAGGAGGCCTCAAGCGAGGCCTAGGCCCAGGGGAAAGGCACCAGCGGGGATGAGCCTGGGGAGGCGCCCGGGCATGTCTGGACCCAGTCCCCGCAGCCTGCCCCTTGCTGGGGCAGTACCCCCGGAGGCCAGGAAGGTCTGGGCAAGGCTGGCCAGGGGCAGGGGCCCTGCTGGGTCCTGCCCCTGGCCTGTGGGGCCTCTGAGCACAACCGGCCCTCTCCCGCTGGAAGAGCTCCCCGGCTGCCTCCAAAGGCCGCTTTGCAAGCACTCTCGCCGGCTGTTCCCGCCAGCCGCGCACAACGCTCCCAAGCCCGGGAGAAAAGCGCTTCGGGGTGGTGCTCTCTCCCGGCCCTTGCCCCTGAGCCTGGGGGCCAGGCAGGGGGTCCACACTCCCAGGCCAAGGCAGAACCACATGCACACGTCTGTTCCTGCCCCCTGCACCGGCAGAGAGCTCGGGGGAGCCAGAGTCTGTCAGGCAGCTGCTGGGCTGGCCGCCTGTGTGGGAAGGGGCAGAGCCGACCTAGGGGCACACTGGGCCTCTTGCTCTCCCTGCTGCCCTGAGGCTGCTGGGCCAAAGAGGTCTTGGGCATCCAGCCCCTTGCTGGTCCCTTCCCTCTGACGAGGCCCTCTGAGCTCCAGCCCCTTGCAGTGTGGAGACAGCCCCTGCCAGCAACCTCCTCTCCAAGGAGGCCTCAAGCGAGGCCTAGGCCCAGGGGAAAGGCACCAGCGGGGATGAGCCTGGGGAGGCGCACGGGCATGTCTGGACCCAGTCCCCGCAGCCTGCCCCTTGCTGGGGCAGTACCCCCGGAGGCCAGGAAGGTCTGGGCAAGGCTGGCCAGGGGCAGGGGCCCTGCTGGGTCCTGCCCCTGGCCTGTGGGGCCTCTGAGCACAACCGGCCCTCTCCCGCTGGAAGACCTCCCCGGCTGCCTCCAAAGGCCGCTTTGCAAGCACTCTCGCCGGCTGTTCCTGCCAGCCGCGCACAACGCTCCCAAGCCCGGGAGAAAAGCGCTTCGGGGTGGTGCTCTCTCCCGGCCCTTGCCCCTGAGCCTGGGGGCCAGGCAGGGGGTCCACACTCCCAGGCCAAGGCAGAACCACATGCACACGTCTGTTCCTGCCCCCTGCACCGGCAGAGAGCTCGGGGGAGCCAGAGTCTGTCAGGCAGCTGCTGGGCTGGCCGCCTGTGTGGGAAGGGGCAGAGCCGACCTAGGGGCACACTGGGCCTCTTGCTCTCCCTGCTGCCCTGAGGCTGCTGGGCCAAAGAGGTCTTGGGCATCCAGCCCCTTGCTGGTCCCTTCCCTCTGACGAGGCCCTCTGAGCTCCAGCCCCTTGCAGTGTGGAGACAGCCCCTGCCAGCAACCTCCTCTCCAAGGAGGCCTCAAGCGAGGCCTAGGCCCAGGGGAAAGGCACCAGCGGGGATGAGCCTGGGGAGGCGCCCGGGCATGTCTGGACCCAGTCCCCGCAGCCTGCCCCTTGCTGGGGCAGTACCCCCGGAGGCCAGGAAGGTCTGGGCAAGGCTGGCCAGGGGCAGGGGCCCTGCTGGGTCCTGCCCCTGGCCTGTGGGGCCTCTGAGCACAACCGGCCCTCTCCCGCTGGAAGACCTCCCCGGCTGCCTCCAAAGGCCGCTTTGCAAGCACTCTCGCCGGCTGTTCCCGCCAGCCGCGCACAACGCTCCCAAGCCCGGGAGAAAAGCGCTTCGGGGTGGTGCTCTCTCCCGGCCCTTGCCCCTGAGCCTGGGGGCCAGGCAGGTGGTCCACACTCCCAGGCCAAGGCAGAACCACATGCACACGTCTGTTCCTGCCCCCTGCACCGGCAGAGAGCTCGGGGGAGCCAGAGTCTGTCAGGCAGCTGCTGGGCTGGCCGCCTGTGTGGGAAGGGGCAGAGCCGACCTAGGGGCACACTGGGCCTCTTGCTCTCCCTGCTGCCCTGAGGCTGCTGGGCCAAAGAGGTCTTGGGCATCCAGCCCCTTGCTGGTCCCTTCCCTCTGACGAGGCCCTCTGAGCTCCAGCACCTTGCAGTGTGGAGACAGCCCCTGCCAGCAACCTCCTCTCCAAGGAGGCCTCAAGCGAGGCCTAGGCCCAGGGGAAAGGCACCAGCGGGGATGAGCCTGGGGAGGCGCCCGGGCATGTCTGGACCCAGTCCCCGCAGCCTGCCCCTTGCTGGGGCAGTACCCCCGGAGGCCAGGAAGGTCTGGGCAAGGCTGGCCAGGGGCAGGGGCCCTGCTGGGTCCTGCCCCTGGCCTGTGGGGCCTCTGAGCACAACCGGCCCTCTCCCGCTGGAAGACCTCCCCGGCTGCCTCCAAAGGCCGCTTTGCAAGCACTCTCGCCGGCTGTTCCCGCCAGCCGCGCACAACGCTCCCAAGCCCGGGAGAAAAGCGCTTCGGGGTGGTGCTCTCTCCCGGCCCTTGCCCCTGAGCCTGGGGGCCAGGCAGGGGGTCCACACTCCCAGGCCAAGGCAGAACCACATGCACACGTCTGTTCCTGCCCCCTGCACCGGCAGAGAGCTCGGGGGAGCCAGAGTCTGTCAGGCAGCTGCTGGGCTGGCCGCCTGTGTGGGAAGGGGCAGAGCCGACCTAGGGGCACACTGGGCCTCTTGCTCTCCCTGCTGCCCTGAGGCTGCTGGGCCAAAGAGGTCTTGGGCATCCAGCCCCTTGCTGGTCCCTTCCCTCTGACTAGGCCCTCTGAGCTCCAGCACCTTGCAGTGTGGAGACAGCCCCTGCCAGCAACCTCCTCTCCAAGGAGGCCTCAAGCGAGGCCTAGGCCCAGGGGAAAGGCACCAGCGGGGATGAGCCTGGGGAGGCGCCCGGGCATGTCTGGACCCAGTCCCCGCAGCCTGCCCCTTGCTGGGGCAGTACCCCCGGAGGCCAGGAAAGTCTGGGCAAGGCTGGCCAGGGGCAGGGGCCCTGCTGGGTCCTGCCCCTGGCCTGTGGGGCCTCTGAGCACAACCGGCCCTCTCCCGCTGGAAGACCTCCCCGGCTGCCTCCAAAGGCCGCTTTGCAAGCACTCTCGCCGGCTGTTCCCGCCAGCCGCGCACAACGCTCCCAAGCCCGGGAGAAAAGCGCTTCGGGGTGGTGCTCTCTCCCGGCCCTTGCCCCTGAGCCTGGGGGCCAGGCAGGGGGTCCACACTCCCAGGCCAAGGCAGAACCACATGCACACGTCTGTTCCTGCCCCCTGCACCGGCAGAGAGCTCGGGGGAGCCAGAGTCTGTCAGGCAGCTGCTGGACTGGCCGCCTGTGTGGGAAGGGGCAGAGCCGACCTAGGGGCACACTGGGCCTCTTGCTCTCCCTGCTGCCCTGAGGCTGCTGGGCCAAAGAGGTCTTGGGCATCCAGCCCCTTGCTGGTCCCTTCCCTCTGACGAGGCCCTCTGAGCTCCAGCCCCTTGCAGTGTGGAGACAGCCCCTGCCAGCAACCTCCTCTCCAAGGAGGCCTCAAGCGAGGCCTAGGCCCAGGGCAAAGGCACCAGCGGGGATGAGCCTGGGGAGGCGCCCGGGCATGTCTGGACCCAGTCCCCGCAGCCTGCCCCTTGCTGGGGCAGTACCCCCGGAGGCCAGGAAGGTCTGGGCAAGGCTGGCCAGGGGCAGGGGCCCTGCTGGGTCCTGCCCCTGGCCTGTGGGGCCTCTGAGCACAACCGGCCCTCTCCCGCTGGAAGACCTCCCCGGCTGCCTCCAAAGGCCGCTTTGCAAGCACTCTCGCCGGCTGTTCCCGCCAGCCGCGCACAACGCTCCCAAGCCCGGGAGAAAAGCGCTTCGGGGTGGTGCTCTCTCCCGGCCCTTGCCCCTGAGCCTGGGGGCCAGGCAGGGGGTCCACACTCCCAGGCCAAGGCAGAACCACATGCACACGTCTGTTCCTGCCCCCTGCACCGGCAGAGAGCTCGGGGGAGCCAGAGTCTGTCAGGCAGCTGCTGGGCTGGCCGCCTGTGTGGGAAGGGGCAGAGCCGACCTAGGGGCACACTGGGCCTCTTGCTCTCCCTGCTGCCCTGAGGCTGCTGGGCCAAAGAGGTCTTGGGCATCCAGCCCCTTGCTGGTCCCTTCCCTCTGACGAGGCCCTCTGAGCTCCAGCCCCTTGCAGTGTGGAGACAGCCCCTGCCAGCAACCTCCTCTCCAAGGAGGCCTCAAGCGAGGCCTAGGCCCAGGGGAAAGGCACCAGCGGGGATGAGCCTGTGGAGGCGCCCGGGCATGTCTGGACCCAGTCCCCGCAGCCTGCCCCTTGATGGGGCAGTACCCCCGGAGGCCAGGAAGGTCTGGGCAAGGCTGGCCAGGGGCAGGGGCCCTGCTGGGTCCTGCCCCTGGCCTGTGGGGCTTCTGATCACTACCGGCCCTCTGCCGCTGGAAGACCTCCCCGGCTGCCTCCAAAGGCCGCTTTGCAAGCACTCTCGCCGGCTGTTCCCGCCAGCCGCGCACAACGCTCCCAAGCCCGGGAGAAAAGCGCTTCGGGGTGGTGCTCTCTCCCGGCCCTTGCCCCTGAGCCTGGGGGCCAGGCAGGGGGTCCACACTCCCAGGCCAAGGCAGAACCACATGCACACGTCTGTTCCTGCCCCCTGCACCGGCAGAGAGCTCGGGGGAGCCAGAGTCTGTCAGGCAGCTGCTGGGCTGGCCGCCTGTGTGGGAAGGGGCAGAGCCGACCTAGGGGCACACTGGGCCTCTTGCTCTCCCTGCTGCCCTGAGGCTGCTGGGCCAAAGAGGTCTTGGGCATCCAGCCCCTTGCTGGTCCCTTCCCTCTGACGAGGCCCTCTGAGCTCCAGCCCCTTGCAGTGTGGAGACAGCCCCTGCCAGCAACCTCCTCTCCAAGGAGGCCTCAAGCGAGGCCTAGGCCCAGGGGAAAGGCACCAGC
This sequence comes from Cervus elaphus, assembly GCF_910594005.1. Taxonomy (NCBI): domain Eukaryota; kingdom Metazoa; phylum Chordata; class Mammalia; order Artiodactyla; family Cervidae; genus Cervus; species Cervus elaphus. The sequence goes on along the minus strand of NW_025316702.1, from coordinate 831,150 downwards.
GGGGATGAGCCTGTGGAGGCGCCCGGGCATGTCTGGACCCAGTCCCCGCAGCCTGCCCCTTGATGGGGCAGTACCCCCGGAGGCCAGGAAGGTCTGGGCAAGGCTGGCCAGGGGCAGGGGCCCTGCTGGGTCCTGCCCCTGGCCTGTGGGGCTTCTGATCACTACCGGCCCTCTGCCGCTGGAAGACCTCCCCGGCTGCCTCCAAAGGCCGCTTTGCAAGCACTCTCGCCGGCTGTTCCCGCCAGCCGCGCACAACGCTCCCAAGCCCGGGAGAAAAGCGCTTCGGGGTGGTGCTCTCTCCCGGCCCTTGCCCCTGAGCCTGGGGGCCAGGCAGGGGGTCCACACTCCCAGGCCAAGGCAGAACCACATGCACACGTCTGTTCCTGCCCCCTGCACCGGCAGAGAGCTCGGGGGAGCCAGAGTCTGTCAGGCAGCTGCTGGGCTGGCCGCCTGTGTGGGAAGGGGCAGAGCCGACCTAGGGGCACACTGGGCCTCTTGCTCTCCCTGCTGCCCTGAGGCTGCTGGGCCAAAGAGGTCTTGGGCATCCAGCCCCTTGCTGGTCCCTTCCCTCTGACGAGGCCCTCTGAGCTCCAGCCCCTTGCAGTGTGGAGACAGCCCCTGCCAGCAACCTCCTCTCCAAGGAGGCCTCAAGCGAGGCCTAGGCCCAGGGGAAAGGCACCAGCGGGGATGAGCCTGGGGAGGCGCCCGGGCATGTCTGGACCCAGTCCCCGCAGCCTGCCCCTTGCTGGGGCAGTACCCCCGGAGGCCAGGAAGGTCTGGGCAAGGCTGGCCAGGGGCAGGGGCCCTGCTGGGTCCTGCCCCTGGCCTGTGGGGCCTCTGAGCACAACCGGCCCTCTCCCGCTGGAAGACCTCCCCGGCTGCCTCCAAAGGCCGCTTTGCAAGCACTCTCGCCGGCTGTTCCCGCCAGCCGCGCACAACGCTCCCAAGCCCGGGAGAAAAGCGCTTCGGGGTGGTGCTCTCTCCCGGCCCTTGCCCCTGAGCCTGGGGGCCAGGCAGGGGGTCCACACTCCCAGGCCAAGGCAGAACCACATGCACACGTCTGTTCCTGCCCCCTGCACCGGCAGAGAGCTCGGGGGAGCCAGAGTCTGTCAGGCAGCTGCTGGGCTGGCCGCCTGTGTGGGAAGGGGCAGAGCCGACCTAGGGGCACACTGGGCCTCTTGCTCTCCCTGCTGCCCTGAGGCTGCTGGGCCAAAGAGGTCTTGGGCATCCAGCCCCTTGCTGGTCCCTTCCCTCTGACGAGGCCCTCTGAGCTCCAGCCCCTTGCAGTGTGGAGACAGCCCCTGCCAGCAACCTCCTCTCCAAGGAGGCCTCAAGCGAGGCCTAGGCCCAGGGGAAAGGCACCAGCGGGGATGAGCCTGGGGAGGCGCCCGGGCATGTCTGGACCCAGTCCCCGCAGCCTGCCCCTTGCTGGGGCAGTACCCTCGGAGGCCAGGAAGGTCTGGGCAAGGCTGGCCAGGGGCAGGGGCCCTGCTGGGTCCTGCCCCTGGCCTGTGGGGCCTCTGATCACTACCGGCCCTCTGCCGCTGGAAGACCTCCCCGGCTGCCTCCAAAGGCCGCTTTGCAAGCACTCTCGCCGGCTGTTCCCGCCAGCCGCGCACAACGCTCCCAAGCCCGGGAGAAAAGCGCTTCGGGGTGGTGCTCTCTCCCGGCCCTTGCCCCTGAGCCTGGGGGCCAGGCAGGGGGTCCACACTCCCAGGCCAAGGCAGAACCACATGCACACGTCTGTTCCTGCCCCCTGCACCGGCAGAGAGCTCGGGGGAGCCAGAGTCTGTCAGGCAGCTGCTGGGCTGGCCGCCTGTGTGGGAAGGGGCAGAGCCGACCTAGGGGCACACTGGGCCTCTTGCTCTCCCTGCTGCCCTGAGGCTGCTGGGCCAAAGAGGTCTTGGGCATCCAGCCCCTTGCTGGTCCCTTCCCTCTGACGAGGCCCTCTGAGCTCCAGCCCCTTGCAGTGTGGAGACAGCCCCTGCCAGCAACCTCCTCTCCAAGGAGGCCTCAAGCGAGGCCTAGGCCCAGGGGAAAGGCACCAGCGGGGATGAGCCTGGGGTGGCGCCCGGGCATGTCTGGACCCAGTCCCCGCAGCCTGCCCCTTGCTGGGGCAGTACCCCCGGAGGCCAGGAAGGTCTGGGCAAGGCTGGCCAGGGGCAGGGGCCCTGCTGGGTCCTGCCCCTGGCCTGTGGGGCCTCTGAGCACAACCGGCCCTCTCCCGCTGGAAGACCTCCCCGGCTGCCTCCAAAGGCCGCTTTGCAAGCACTCTCGCCGGCTGTTCCCGCCAGCCGCGCACAACGCTCCCAAGCCCGGGAGAAAAGCGCTTCGGGGTGGTGCTCTCTCCCGGCCCTTGCCCCTGAGCCTGGGAGCCAGGCAGGGGGTCCACACTCCCAGGCCAAGGCAGAACCACATGCACACGTCTGTTCCTGCCCCCTGCACCGGCAGAGAGCTCGGGGGAGCCAGAGTCTGTCAGGCAGCTGCTGGGCTGGCCGCCTGTGTGGGAAGGGGCAGAGCCGACCTAGGGGCACACTGGGCCTCTTGCTCTCCCTGCTGCCCTGAGGCTGCTGGGCCAAAGAGGTCTTGGGCATCCAGCCCCTTGCTGGTCCCTTCCCTCTGACGAGGCCCTCTGAGCTCCAGCCCCTTGCAGTGTGGAGACAGCCCCTGCCAGCAACCTCCTCTCCAAGGAGGCCTCAAGCGAGGCCTAGGCCCAGGGGAAAGGCACCAGCGGGGATGAGCCTGGGGAGGCGCCCGGGCATGTCTGGACCCAGTCCCCGCAGCCTGCCCCTTGCTGGGGCAGTACCCCCGGAGGCCAGGAAGGTCTGGGCAAGGCTGGCCAGGGGCAGGGGCCCTGCTGGGTCCTGCCCCTGGCCTGTGGGGCCTCTGAGCACAACCGGCCCTCTCCCGCTGGAAGACCTCCCCGGCTGCCTCCAAAGGCCGCTTTGCAAGCACTCTCGCCGGCTGTTCCTGCCAGCCGCGCACAACGCTCCCAAGCCCGGGAGAAAAGCGCTTCGGGGTGGTGCTCTCTCCCGGCCCTTGCCCCTGAGCCTGGGGGCCAGGCAGGGGGTCCACACTCCCAGGCCAAGGCAGAACCACATGCACACGTCTGTTCCTGCCCCCTGCACCGGCAGAGAGCTCGGGGGAGCCAGAGTCTGTCAGGCAGCTGCTGGGCTGGCCGCCTGTGTGGGAAGGGGCAGAGCCGACCTAGGGGCACACTGGGCCTCTTGCTCTCCCTGCTGCCCTGAGGCTGCTGGGCCAAAGAGGTCTTGGGCATCCAGCCCCTTGCTGGTCCCTTCCCTCTGACGAGGCCCTCTGAGCTCCAGCCCCTTGCAGTGTGGAGACAGCCCCTGCCAGCAACCTCCTCTCCAAGGAGGCCTCAAGCGAGGCCTAGGCCCAGGGGAAAGGCACCAGCGGGGATGAGCCTGGGGAGGCGCCCGGGCATGTCTGGACCCAGTCCCCGCAGCCTGCCCCTTGCTGGGGCAGTACCCCCGGAGGCCAGGAAGGTCTGGGCAAGGCTGGCCAGGGGCAGGGGCCCTGCTGGGTCCTGCCCCTGGCCTGTGGGGCCTCTGAGCACAACCGGCCCTCTCCCGCTGGAAGACCTCCCCGGCTGCCTCCAAAGGCCGCTTTGCAAGCACTCTCGCCGGCTGTTCCCGCCAGCCGCGCACAACGCTCCCAAGCCCGGGAGAAAAGCGCTTCGGGGTGGTGCTCTCTCCCGGCCCTTGCCCCTGAGCCTGGGGGCCAGGCAGGTGGTCCACACTCCCAGGCCAAGGCAGAACCACATGCACACGTCTGTTCCTGCCCCCTGCACCGGCAGAGAGCTCGGGGGAGCCAGAGTCTGTCAGGCAGCTGCTGGGCTGGCCGCCTGTGTGGGAAGGGGCAGAGCCGACCTAGGGGCACACTGGGCCTCTTGCTCTCCCTGCTGCCCTGAGGCTGCTGGGCCAAAGAGGTCTTGGGCATCCAGCCCCTTGCTGGTCCCTTCCCTCTGACGAGGCCCTCTGAGCTCCAGCACCTTGCAGTGTGGAGACAGCCCCTGCCAGCAACCTCCTCTCCAAGGAGGCCTCAAGCGAGGCCTAGGCCCAGGGGAAAGGCACCAGCGGGGATGAGCCTGGGGAGGCGCCCGGGCATGTCTGGACCCAGTCCCCGCAGCCTGCCCCTTGCTGGGGCAGTACCCCCGGAGGCCAGGAAGGTCTGGGCAAGGCTGGCCAGGGGCAGGGGCCCTGCTGGGTCCTGCCCCTGGCCTGTGGGGCCTCTGAGCACAACCGGCCCTCTCCCGCTGGAAGACCTCCCCGGCTGCCTCCAAAGGCCGCTTTGCAAGCACTCTCGCCGGCTGTTCCCGCCAGCCGCGCACAACGCTCCCAAGCCCGGGAGAAAAGCGCTTCGGGGTGGTGCTCTCTCCCGGCCCTTGCCCCTGAGCCTGGGGGCCAGGCAGGGGGTCCACACTCCCAGGCCAAGGCAGAACCACATGCACACGTCTGTTCCTGCCCCCTGCACCGGCAGAGAGCTCGGGGGAGCCAGAGTCTGTCAGGCAGCTGCTGGGCTGGCCGCCTGTGTGGGAAGGGGCAGAGCCGACCTAGGGGCACACTGGGCCTCTTGCTCTCCCTGCTGCCCTGAGGCTGCTGGGCCAAAGAGGTCTTGGGCATCCAGCCCCTTGCTGGTCCCTTCCCTCTGACGAGGCCCTCTGAGCTCCAGCACCTTGCAGTGTGGAGACAGCCCCTGCCAGCAACCTCCTCTCCAAGGAGGCCTCAAGCGAGGCCTAGGCCCAGGGGAAAGGCACCAGCGGGGATGAGCCTGGGGAGGCGCCCGGGCATGTCTGGACCCAGTCCCCGCAGCCTGCCCCTTGCTGGGGCAGTACCCCCGGAGGCCAGGAAGGTCTGGGCAAGGCTGGCCAGGGGCAGGGGCCCTGCTGGGTCCTGCCCCTGGCCTGTGGGGCCTCTGAGCACAACCGGCCCTCTCCCGCTGGAAGACCTCCCCGGCTGCCTCCAAAGGCCGCTTTGCAAGCACTCTCGCCGGCTGTTCCCGCCAGCCGCGCACAACGCTCCCAAGCCCGGGAGAAAAGCGCTTCGGGGTGGTGCTCTCTCCCGGCCCTTGCCCCTGAGCCTGGGGGCCAGGCAGGGGCTCCACACTCCCAGGCCAAGGCAGAACCACATGCACACGTCTGTTCCTGCCCCCTGCACCGGCAGAGAGCTCGGGGGAGCCAGAGTCTGTCAGGCAGCTGCTGGGCTGGCCGCCTGTGTGGGAAGGGGCAGAGCCGACCTAGGGGCACACTGGGCCTCTTGCTCTCCCTGCTGCCCTGAGGCTGCTGGGCCAAAGAGGTCTTGGGCATCCAGCCCCTTGCTGGTCCCTTCCCTCTGACGAGGCCCTCTGAGCTCCAGCCCCTTGCAGTGTGGAGACAGCCCCTGCCAGCAACCTCCTCTCCAAGGAGGCCTCAAGCGAGGCCTAGGCCCAGGGCAAAGGCACCAGCGGGGATGAGCCTGGGGAGGCGCCCGGGCATGTCTGGACCCAGTCCCCGCAGCCTGCCCCTTGCTGGGGCAGTACCCCCGGAGGCCAGGAAGGTCTGGGCAAGGCTGGCCAGGGGCAGGGGCCCTGCTGGGTCCTGCCCCTGGCCTGTGGGGCCTCTGAGCACAACCGGCCCTCTCCCGCTGGAAGACCTCCCCGGCTGCCTCCAAAGGCCGCTTTGCAAGCACTCTCGCCGGCTGTTCCCGCCAGCCGCGCACAACGCTCCCAAGCCCGGGAGAAAAGCGCTTCGGGGTGGTGCTCTCTCCCGGCCCTTGCCCCTGAGCCTGGGGGCCAGGCAGGGGGTCCACACTCCCAGGCCAAGGCAGAACCACATGCACACGTCTGTTCCTGCCCCCTGCACCGGCAGAGAGCTCGGGGGAGCCAGAGTCTGTCAGGCAGCTGCTGGGCTGGCCGCCTGTGTGGGAAGGGGCAGAGCCGACCTAGGGGCACACTGGGCCTCTTGCTCTCCCTGCTGCCCTGAGGCTGCTGGGCCAAAGAGGTCTTGGGCATCCAGCCCCTTGCTGGTCCCTTCCCTCTGACGAGGCCCTCTGAGCTCCAGCCCCTTGCAGTGTGGAGACAGCCCCTGCCAGCAACCTCCTCTCCAAGGAGGCCTCAAGCGAGGCCTAGGCCCAGGGGAAAGGCACCAGCGGGGATGAGCCTGGGGAGGCGCCCGGGCATGTCTGGACCCAGTCCCCGCAGCCTGCCCCTTGATGGGGCAGTACCCCCGGAGGCCAGGAAGGTCTGGGCAAGGCTGGCCAGGGGCAGGGGCCCTGCTGGGTCCTGCCCCTGGCCTGTGGGGCTTCTGATCACTACCGGCCCTCTGCCGCTGGAAGACCTCCCCGGCTGCCTCCAAAGGCCGCTTTGCAAGCACTCTCGCCGGCTGTTCCCGCCAGCCGCGCACAACGCTCCCAAGCCCGGGAGAAAAGCGCTTCGGGGTGGTGCTCTCTCCCGGCCCTTGCCCCTGAGCCTGGGGGCCAGGCAGGGGGTCCACACTCCCAGGCCAAGGCAGAACCACATGCACACGTCTGTTCCTGCCCCCTGCACCGGCAGAGAGCTCGGGGGAGCCAGAGTCTGTCAGGCAGCTGCTGGGCTGGCCGCCTGTGTGGGAAGGGGCAGAGCCGACCTAGGGGCACACTGGGCCTCTTGCTCTCCCTGCTGCCCTGAGGCTGCTGGGCCAAAGAGGTCTTGGGCATCCAGCCCCTTGCTGGTCCCTTCCCTCTGACGAGGCCCTCTGAGCTCCAGCCCCTTGCAGTGTGGAGACAGCCCCTGCCAGCAACCTCCTCTCCAAGGAGGCCTCAAGCGAGGCCTAGGCCCAGGGGAAAGGCACCAGCGGGGATGAGCCTGTGGAGGCGCCCGGGCATGTCTGGACCCAGTCCCCGCAGCCTGCCCCTTGATGGGGCAGTACCCCCGGAGGCCAGGAAGGTCTGGGCAAGGCTGGCCAGGGGCAGGGGCCCTGCTGGGTCCTGCCCCTGGCCTGTGGGGCTTCTGATCACTACCGGCCCTCTGCCGCTGGAAGACCTCCCCGGCTGCCTCCAAAGGCCGCTTTGCAAGCACTCTCGCCGGCTGTTCCCGCCAGCCGCGCACAACGCTCCCAAGCCCGGGAGAAAAGCGCTTCGGGGTGGTGCTCTCTCCCGGCCCTTGCCCCTGAGCCTGGGGGCCAGGCAGGGGGTCCACACTCCCAGGCCAAGGCAGAACCACATGCACACGTCTGTTCCTGCCCCCTGCACCGGCAGAGAGCTCGGGGGAGCCAGAGTCTGTCAGGCAGCTGCTGGGCTGGCCGCCTGTGTGGGAAGGGGCAGAGCCGACCTAGGGGCACACTGGGCCTCTTGCTCTCCCTGCTGCCCTGAGGCTGCTGGGCCAAAGAGGTCTTGGGCATCCAGCCCCTTGCTGGTCCCTTCCCTCTGACGAGGCCCTCTGAGCTCCAGCCCCTTGCAGTGTGGAGACAGCCCCTGCCAGCAACCTCCTCTCCAAGGAGGCCTCAAGCGAGGCCTAGGCCCAGGGGAAAGGCACCAGCGGGGATGAGCCTGGGGAGGCGCCCGGGCATGTCTGGACCCAGTCCCCGCAGCCTGCCCCTTGCTGGGGCAGTACCCCCGGAGGCCAGGAAGGTCTGGGCAAGGCTGGCCAGGGGCAGGGGCCCTGCTGGGTCCTGCCCCTGGCCTGTGGGGCCTCTGAGCACAACCGGCCCTCTCCCGCTGGAAGACCTCCCCGGCTGCCTCCAAAGGCCGCTTTGCAAGCACTCTCGCCGGCTGTTCCCGCCAGCCGTGCACAACGCTCCCAAGCCCGGGAGAAAAGCGCTTCGGGGTGGTGCTCTCTCCCGGCCCTTGCCCCTGAGCCTGGGGGCCAGGCAGGGGGTCCACACTCCCAGGCCAAGGCAGAACCACATGCACACGTCTGTTCCTGCCCCCTGCACCGGCAGAGAGCTCGGGGGAGCCAGAGTCTGTCAGGCAGCTGCTGGGCTGGCCGCCTGTGTGGGAAGGGGCAGAGCCGACCTAGGGGCACACTGGGCCTCTTGCTCTCCCTGCTGCCCTGAGGCTGCTGGGCCAAAGAGGTCTTGGGCATCCAGCCCCTTGCTGGTCCCTTCCCTCTGACGAGGCCCTCTGAGCTCCAGCACCTTGCAGTGTGGAGACAGCCCCTGCCAGCAACCTCCTCTCCAAGGAGGCCTCAAGCGAGGCCTAGGCCCAGGGGAAAGGCACCAGCGGGGATGAGCCTGGGGAGGCGCCCGGGCATGTCTGGACCCAGTCCCCGCAGCCTGCCCCTTGCTGGGGCAGTACCCCCAGAGGCCAGGAACGTCTGGGCAAGGCTGGCCAGGGGCAGGGGCCCTGCTGGGTCCTGCCCCTGGCCTGTGGGGCCTCTGAGCACAACCGGCCCTCTCCCGCTGGAAGACCTCCCCGGCTGCCTCCAAAGGCCGCTTTGCAAGCACTCTCGCCGGCTGTTCCCGCCAGCCGCGCACAACGCTCCCAAGCCCGGGAGAAAAGCGCTTCGGGGTGGTGCTCTCTCCCGGCCCTTGCCCCTGAGCCTGGGGGCCAGGCAGGGGGTCCACACTCCCAGGCCAAGGCAGAACCACATGCACACGTCTGTTCCTGCCCCCTGCACCGGCAGAGAGCTCGGGGGAGCCAGAGTCTGTCAGGCAGCTGCTGGGCTGGCCGCCTGTGTGGGAAGGGGCAGAGCCGACCTAGGGGCACACTGGGCCTCTTGCTCTCCCTGCTGCCCTGAGGCTGCTGGGCCAAAGACGTCTTGGGCATCCAGCCCCTTGCTGGTCCCTTCCCTCTGACGAGGCCCTCTGAGCTCCAGCCCCTTGCAGTGTGGAGACAGCCCCTGCCAGCAACCTCCTCTCCAAGGAGGCCTCAAGCGAGGCCTAGGCCCAGGGGAAAGGCACCAGCGGGGATGAGCCTGGGGAGGCGCCCGGGCATGTCTGGACCCAGTCCCCGCAGCCTGCCCCTTGCTGGGGCAGTACCCCCGGAGGCCAGGAAGGTCTGGGCAAGGCTGGCCAGGGGCAGGGGCCCTGCTGGGTCCTGCCCCTGGCCTGTGGGGCCTCTGAGCACAACCGGCCCTCTCCCGCTGGAAGACCTCCCCGGCTGCCTCCAAAGGCCGCTTTGCAAGCACTCTCGCCGGCTGTTCCCGCCAGCCGCGCACAACGCTCCCAAGCCCGGGAGAAAAGCGCTTCGGGGTGGTGCTCTCTCCCGGCCCTTGCCCCTGAGCCTGGGGGCCAGGCAGGGGGTCCACACTCCCAGGCCAAGGCAGAACCACATGCACACGTCTGTTCCTGCCCCCTGCACCGGCAGAGAGCTCGGGGGAGCCAGAGTCTGTCAGGCAGCTGCTGGGCTGGCCGCCTGTGTGGGAAGGGGCAGAGCCGACCTAGGGGCACACTGGGCCTCTTGCTCTCCCTGCTGCCCTGAGGCTGCTGGGCCAAAGAGGTCTTGGGCATCCAGCCCCTTGCTGGTCCCTTCCCTCTGACGAGGCCCTCTGAGCTCCAGCCCCTTGCAGTGTGGAGACAGCCCCTGCCAGCAACCTCCTCTCCAAGGAGGCCTCAAGCGAGGCCTAGGCCCAGGGGAAAGGCACCAGCGGGGATGAGCCTGGGGAGGCGCCCGGGCATGTCTGGACCCAGTCCCCGCAGCCTGCCCCTTGCTGGGGCAGTACCCCCGGAGGCCAGGAAGGTCTGGGCAAGGCTGGCCAGGGGCAGGGGCCCTGCTGGGTCCTGCCCCTGGCCTGTGGGGCCTCTGAGCACAACCGGCCCTCTCCCGCTGGAAGACCTCCCCGGCTGCCTCCAAAGGCCGCTTTGCAAGCACTCTCGCCGGCTGTTCCCGCCAGCCGCGCACAACGCTCCCAAGCCCGGGAGAAAAGCGCTTCGGGGTGGTGCTCTCTCCCGGCCCTTGCCCCTGAGCCTGGGGGCCAGGCAGGGGGTCCACACTCCCAGGCCAAGGCAGAACCACATGCACACGTCTGTTCCTGCCCCCTGCACCGGCAGAGAGCTCGGGGGAGCCAGAGTCTGTCAGGCAGCTGCTGGGCTGGCCGCCTGTGTGGGAAGGGGCAGAGCCGACCTAGGGGCACACTGGGCCTCTTGCTCTCCCTGCTGCCCTGAGGCTGCTGGGCCAAAGAGGTCTTGGGCATCCAGCCCCTTGCTGGTCCCTTCCCTCTGACGAGGCCCTCTGAGCTCCAGCCCCTTGCAGTGTGGAGACAGCCCCTGCCAGCAACCTCCTCTCCAAGGAGGCCTCAAGCGAGGCCTAGGCCCAGGGGAAAGGCACCAGCGGGGATGAGCCTGGGGAGGCGCCCGGGCATGTCTGGACCCAGTCCCCGCAGCCTGCCCCTTGCTGGGGCAGTACCCCCGGAGGCCAGGAAGGTCTGGGCAAGGCTGGCCAGGGGCAGGGGCCCTGCTGGGTCCTGCCCCTGGCCTGTGGGGCCTCTGATCACTACCGGCCCTCTGCCGCTGGAAGACCTCCCCGGCTGCCTCCAAAGGCCGCTTTGCAAGCACTCTCGCCGGCTGTTCCCGCCAGCCGCGCACAACGCTCCCAAGCCCGGGAGAAAAGCGCTTCGGGGTGGTGCTCTCTCCCGGCCCTTGCCCCTGAGCCTGGGGGCCAGGCAGGGGGTCCACACTCCCAGGCCAAGGCAGAACCACATGCACACGTCTGTTCCTGCCCCCTGCACCGGCAGAGAGCTCGGGGGAGCCAGAGTCTGTCAGGCAGCTGCTGGGCTGGCCGCCTGTGTGGGAAGGGGCAGAGCCGACCTAGGGGCACACTGGGCCTCTTGCTCTCCCTGCTGCCCTGAGGCTGCTGGGCCAAAGAGGTCTTGGGCATCCAGCCCCTTGCTGGTCCCTTCCCTCTGACGAGGCCCTCTGAGCTCCAGCCCCTTGCAGTGTGGAGACAGCCCCTGCCAGCAACCTCCTCTCCAAGGAGGCCTCAAGCGAGGCCTAGGCCCAGGGGAAAGGCACCAGCGGGGATGAGCCTGTGGAGGCGCCCGGGCATGTCTGGACCCAGTCCCCGCAGCCTGCCCCTTGATGGGGCAGTACCCCCGGAGGCCAGGAAGGTCTGGGCAAGGCTGGCCAGGGGCAGGGGCCCTGCTGGGTCCTGCCCCTGGCCTGTGGGGCTTCTGATCACTACCGGCCCTCTGCCGCTGGAAGACCTCCCCGGCTGCCTCCAAAGGCCGCTTTGCAAGCACTCTCGCCGGCTGTTCCCGCCAGCCGCGCACAACGCTCCCAAGCCCGGGAGAAAAGTGCTTCGGGGTGGTGCTCTCTCCCGGCCCTTGCCCCTGAGCCTGGGGGCCAGGCAGGGGGTCCACACTCCCAGGCCAAGGCAGAACCACATGCACACGTCTGTTCCTGCCCCCTGCACCGGCAGAGAGCTCGGGGGAGCCAGAGTCTGTCAGGCAGCTGCTGGGCTGGCCGCCTGTGTGGGAAGGGGCAGAGCCGACCTAGGGGCACACTGGGCCTCTTGCTCTCCCTGCTGCCCTGAGGCTGCTGGGCCAAAGAGGTCTTGGGCATCCAGCCCCTTGCTGGTCCCTTCCCTCTGACGAGGCCCTCTGAGCTCCAGCCCCTTGCAGTGTGGAGACAGCCCCTGCCAGCAACCTCCTCTCCAAGGAGGCCTCAAGCGAGGCCTAGGCCCAGGGGAAAGGCACCAGCGGGGATGAGCCTGGGGAGGCGCCCGGGCATGTCTGGACCCAGTCCCCGCAGCCTGCCCCTTGCTGGGGCAGTACCCCCGGAGGCCAGGAAGGTCTGGGCAAGGCTGGCCAGGGGCAGGGGCCCTGCTGGGTCCTGCCCCTGGCCTGTGGGGCCTCTGAGCACAACCGGCCCTCTCCCGCTGGAAGACCTCCCCGGCTGCCTCCAAAGGCCGCTTTGCAAGCACTCTCGCCGGCTGTTCCCGCCAGCCGTGCACAACGCTCCCAAGCCCGGGAGAAAAGCGCTTCGGGGTGGTGCTCTCTCCCGGCCCTTGCCCCTGAGCCTGGGGGCCAGGCAGGGGGTCCACACTCCCAGGCCAAGGCAGAACCACATGCACACGTCTGTTCCTGCCCCCTGCACCGGCAGAGAGCTCGGGGGAGCCAGAGTCTGTCAGGCAGCTGCTGGGCTGGCCGCCTGTGTGGGAAGGGGCAGAGCCGACCTAGGGGCACACTGGGCCTCTTGCTCTCCCTGCTGCCCTGAGGCTGCTGGGCCAAAGAGGTCTTGGGCATCCAGCCCCTTGCTGGTCCCTTCCCTCTGACGAGGCCCTCTGAGCTCCAGCACCTTGCAGTGTGGAGACAGCCCCTGCCAGCAACCTCCTCTCCAAGGAGGCCTCAAGCGAGGCCTAGGCCCAGGGGAAAGGCACCAGCGGGGATGAGCCTGGGGAGGCGCCCGGGCATGTCTGGACCCAGTCCCCGCAGCCTGCCCCTTGCTGGGGCAGTACCCCCAGAGGCCAGGAACGTCTGGGCAAGGCTGGCCAGGGGCAGGGGCCCTGCTGGGTCCTGCCCCTGGCCTGTGGGGCCTCTGAGCACAACCGGCCCTCTCCCGCTGGAAGACCTCCCCGGCTGCCTCCAAAGGCCGCTTTGCAAGCACTCTCGCCGGCTGTTCCCGCCAGCCACGCACAACGCTCCCAAGCCCGGGAGAAAAGCGCTTCGGGGTGGTGCTCTCTCCCGGCCCTTGCCCCTGAGCCTGGGGGCCAGGCAGGGGGTCCACACTCCCAGGCCAAGGCAGAACCACATGCACACGTCTGTTCCTGCCCCCTGCACCGGCAGAGAGCTCGGGGGAGCCAGAGTCTGTCAGGCAGCTGCTGGGCTGGCCGCCTGTGTGGGAAGGGGCAGAGCCGACCTAGGGGCACACTGGGCCTCTTGCTCTCCCTGCTGCCCTGAGGCTGCTGGGCCAAAGACGTCTTGGGCATCCAGCCCCTTGCTGGTCCCTTCCCTCTGACGAGGCCCTCTGAGCTCCAGCCCCTTGCAGTGTGGAGACAGCCCCTGCCAGCAACCTCCTCTCCAAGGAGGCCTCAAGCGAGGCCTAGGCCCAGGGGAAAGGCACCAGCGGGGATGAGCCTGGGGAGGCGCCCGGGCATGTCTGGACCCAGTCCCCGCAGCCTGCCCCTTGCTGGGGCAGTACCCCCGGAGGCCAGGAAGGTCTGGGCAAGGCTGGCCAGGGGCAGGGGCCCTGCTGGGTCCTGCCCCTGGCCTGTGGGGCCTCTGAGCACAACCGGCCCTCTCCCGCTGGAAGACCTCCCCGGCTGCCTCCAAAGGCCGCTTTGCAAGCACTCTCGCCGGCTGTTCCCGCCAGCCGCGCACAACGCTCCCAAGCCCGGGAGAAAAGCGCTTCGGGGTGGTGCTCTCTCCCGGCCCTTGCCCCTGAGCCTGGGGGCCAGGCAGGGGGTCCACACTCCCAGGCCAAGGCAGAACCACATGCACACGTCTGTTCCTGCCCCCTGCACCGGCAGAGAGCTCGGGGGAGCCAGAGTCTGTCAGGCAGCTGCTGGGCTGGCCGCCTGTGTGGGAAGGGGCAGAGCCGACCTAGGGGCACACTGGGCCTCTTGCTCTCCCTGCTGCCCTGAGGCTGCTGGGCCAAAGAGGTCTTGGGCATCCAGCCCCTTGCTGGTCCCTTCCCTCTGACGAGGCCCTCTGAGCTCCAGCCCCTTGCAGTGTGGAGACAGCCCCTGCCAGCAACCTCCTCTCCAAGGAGGCCTCAAGCGAGGCCTAGGCCCAGGGGAAAGGCACCAGCGGGGATGAGCCTGGGGAGGCGCCCGGGCATGTCTGGACCCAGTCCCCGCAGCCTGCCCCTTGCTGGGGCAGTACCCCCGGAGGCCAGGAAGGTCTGGGCAAGGCTGGCCAGGGGCAGGGGCCCTGCTGGGTCCTGCCCCTGGCCTGTGGGGCCTCTGAGCACAACCGGCCCTCTCCCGCTGGAAGACCTCCCCGGCTGCCTCCAAAGGCCGCTTTGCAAGCACTCTCGCCGGCTGTTCCCGCCAGCCGCGCACAACGCTCCCAAGCCCGGGAGAAAAGCGCTTCGGGGTGGTGCTCTCTCCCGGCCCTTGCCCCTGAGCCTGGGGGCCAGGCAGGGGGTCCACACTCCCAGGCCAAGGCAGAACCACATGCACACGTCTGTTCCTGCCCCCTGCACCGGCAGAGAGCTCGGGGGAGCCAGAGTCTGTCAGGCAGCTGCTGGGCTGGCCGCCTGTGTGGGAAGGGGCAGAGCCGACCTAGGGGCACACTGGGCCTCTTGCTCTCCCTGCTGCCCTGAGGCTGCTGGGCCAAAGAGGTCTTGGGCATCCAGCCCCTTGCTGGTCCCTTCCCTCTGACGAGGCCCTCTGAGCTCCAGCCCCTTGCAGTGTGGAGACAGCCCCTGCCAGCAACCTCCTCTCCAAGGAGGCCTCAAGCGAGGCCTAGGCCCAGGGGAAAGGCACCAGCGGGGATGAGCCTGGGGAGGCGCCCGGGCATGTCTGGACCCAGTCCCCGCAGCCTGCCCCTTGCTGGGGCAGTACCCCCAGAGGCCAGGAACGTCTGGGCAAGGCTGGCCAGGGGCAGGGGCCCTGCTGGGTCCTGCCCCTGGCCTGTGGGGCCTCTGAGCACAACCGGCCCTCTCCCGCTGGAAGACCTCCCCGGCTGCCTCCAAAGGCCGCTTTGCAAGCACTCTCGCCGGCTGTTCCCGCCAGCCACGCACAACGCTCCCAAGCCCGGGAGAAAAGCGCTTCGGGGTGGTGCTCTCTCCCGGCCCTTGCCCCTGAGCCTGGGGGCCAGGCAGGGGGTCCACACTCCCAGGCCAAGGCAGAACCACATGCACACGTCTGTTCCTGCCCCCTGCACCGGCAGAGAGCTCGGGGGAGCCAGAGTCTGTCAGGCAGCTGCTGGGCTGGCCGCCTGTGTGGGAAGGGGCAGAGCCGACCTAGGGGCACACTGGGCCTCTTGCTCTCCCTGCTGCCCTGAGGCTGCTGGGCCAAAGAGGTCTTGGGCATCCAGCCCCTTGCTGGTCCCTTCCCTCTGACGAGGCCCTCTGAGCTCCAGCCCCTTGCAGTGTGGAGACAGCCCCTGCCAGCAACCTCCTCTCCAAGGAGGCCTCAAGCGAGGCCTAGGCCCAGGGGAAAGGCACCAGCGGGGATGAGCCTGGGGAGGCGCCCGGGCATGTCTGGACCCAGTCCCCGCAGCCTGCCCCTTGCTGGGGCAGTACCCCCGGAGGCCAGGAAGGTCTGGGCAAGGCTGGCCAGGGGCAGGGGCCCTGCTGGGTCCTGCCCCTGGCCTGTGGGGCCTCTGAGCACAACCGGCCCTCTCCCGCTGGAAGACCTCCCCGGCTGCCTCCAAAGGCCGCTTTGCAAGCACTCTCGCCGGCTGTTCCCGCCAGCCGCGCACAACGCTCCCAAGCCCGGGAGAAAAGCGCTTCGGGGTGGTGCTCTCTCCCGGCCCTTGCCCCTGAGCCTGGGGGCCAGGCAGGGGCTCCACACTCCCAGGCCAAGGCAGAACCACATGCACACGTCTGTTCCTGCCCCCTGCACCGGCAGAGAGCTCGGGGGAGCCAGAGTCTGTCAGGCAGCTGCTGGGCTGGCCGCCTGTGTGGGAAGGGGCAGAGCCGACCTAGGGGCACACTGGGCCTCTTGCTCTCCCTGCTGCCCTGAGGCTGCTGGGCCAAAGAGGTCTTGGGCATCCAGCCCCTTGCTGGTCCCTTCCCTCTGACGAGGCCCTCTGAGCTCCAGCCCCTTGCAGTGTGGAGACAGCCCCTGCCAGCAACCTCCTCTCCAAGGAGGCCTCAAGCGAGGCCTAGGCCCAGGGGAAAGGCACCAGCGGGGATGAGCCTGGGGAGGCGCCCGGGCATGTCTGGACCCAGTCCCCGCAGCCTGCCCCTTGCTGGGGCAGTACCCCCGGAGGCCAGGAAGGTCTGGGCAAGGCTGGCCAGGGGCAGGGGCCCTGCTGGGTCCTGCCCCTGGCCTGTGGGGCCTCTGAGCACAACCGGCCCTCTCCCGCTGGAAGACCTCCCCGGCTGCCTCCAAAGGCCGCTTTGCAAGCACTCTCGCCGGCTGTTCCCGCCAGCCGCGCACAACGCTCCCAAGCCCGGGAGAAAAGCGCTTCGGGGTGGTGCTCTCTCCCGGCCCTTGCCCCTGAGCCTGGGGGCCAGGCAGGGGGTCCACACTCCCAGGCCAAGGCAGAACCACATGCACACGTCTGTTCCTGCCCCCTGCACCGGCAGAGAGCTCGGGGGAGCCAGAGTCTGTCAGGCAGCTGCTGGGCTGGCCGCCTGTGTGGGAAGGGGCAGAGCCGACCTAGGGGCACACTGGGCCTCTTGCTCTCCCTGCTGCCCTGAGGCTGCTGGGCCAAAGAGGTCTTGGGCATCCAGCCCCTTGCTGGTCCCTTCCCTCTGACGAGGCCCTCTGAGCTCCAGCCCCTTGCAGTGTGGAGACAGCCCCTGCCAGCAACCTCCTCTCCAAGGAGGCCTCAAGCGAGGCCTAGGCCCAGGGGAAAGGCACCAGCGGGGATGAGCCTGGGGAGGCGCCCGGGCATGTCTGGACCCAGTCCCCGCAGCCTGCCCCTTGCTGGGGCAGTACCCCCGGAGGCCAGGAAGGTCTGGGCAAGGCTGGCCAGGGGCAGGGGCCCTGCTGGGTCCTGCCCCTGGCCTGTGGGGCCTCTGATCACTACCGGCCCTCTGCCGCTGGAAGACCTCCCCGGCTGCCTCCAAAGGCCGCTTTGCAAGCACTCTCGCCGGCTGTTCCCGCCAGCCGCGCACAACGCTCCCAAGCCCGGGAGAAAAGCGCTTCGGGGTGGTGCTCTCTCCCGGCCCTTGCCCCTGAGCCTGGGGGCCAGGCAGGGGGTCCACACTCCCAGGCCAAGGCAGAACCACATGCACACGTCTGTTCCTGCCCCCTGCACCGGCAGAGAGCTCGGGGGAGCCAGAGTCTGTCAGGCAGCTGCTGGGCTGGCCGCCTGTGTGGGAAGGGGCAGAGCCGACCTAGGGGCACACTGGGCCTCTTGCTCTCCCTGCTGCCCTGAGGCTGCTGGGCCAAAGAGGTCTTGGGCATCCAGCCCCTTGCTGGTCCCTTCCCTCTGACGAGGCCCTCTGAGCTCCAGCCCCTTGCAGTGTGGAGACAGCCCCTGCCAGCAACCTCCTCTCCAAGGAGGCCTCAAGCGAGGCCTAGGCCCAGGGGAAAGGCACCAGCGGGGATGAGCCTGTGGAGGCGCCCGGGCATGTCTGGACCCAGTCCCCGCAGCCTGCCCCTTGATGGGGCAGTACCCCCGGAGGCCAGGAAGGTCTGGGCAAGGCTGGCCAGGGGCAGGGGCCCTGCTGGGTCCTGCCCCTGGCCTGTGGGGCTTCTGATCACTACCGGCCCTCTGCCGCTGGAAGACCTCCCCGGCTGCCTCCAAAGGCCGCTTTGCAAGCACTCTCGCCGGCTGTTCCCGCCAGCCGCGCACAACGCTCCCAAGCCCGGGAGAAAAGTGCTTCGGGGTGGTGCTCTCTCCCGGCCCTTGCCCCTGAGCCTGGGGGCCAGGCAGGGGGTCCACACTCCCAGGCCAAGGCAGAACCACATGCACACGTCTGTTCCTGCCCCCTGCACCGGCAGAGAGCTCGGGGGAGCCAGAGTCTGTCAGGCAGCTGCTGGGCTGGCCGCCTGTGTGGGAAGGGGCAGAGCCGACCTAGGGGCACACTGGGCCTCTTGCTCTCCCTGCTGCCCTGAGGCTGCTGGGCCAAAGAGGTCTTGGGCATCCAGCCCCTTGCTGGTCCCTTCCCTCTGACGAGGCCCTCTGAGCTCCAGCCCCTTGCAGTGTGGAGACAGCCCCTGCCAGCAACCTCCTCTCCAAGGAGGCCTCAAGCGAGGCCTAGGCCCAGGGGAAAGGCACCAGCGGGGATGAGCCTGGGGAGGCGCCCGGGCATGTCTGGACCCAGTCCCCGCAGCCTGCCCCTTGCTGGGGCAGTACCCCCGGAGGCCAGGAAGGTCTGGGCAAGGCTGGCCAGGGGCAGGGGCCCTGCTGGGTCCTGCCCCTGGCCTGTGGGGCCTCTGAGCACAACCGGCCCTCTCCCGCTGGAAGACCTCCCCGGCTGCCTCCAAAGGCCGCTTTGCAAGCACTCTCGCCGGCTGTTCCCGCCAGCCGTGCACAACGCTCCCAAGCCCGGGAGAAAAGCGCTTCGGGGTGGTGCTCTCTCCCGGCCCTTGCCCCTGAGCCTGGGGGCCAGGCAGGGGGTCCACACTCCCAGGCCAAGGCAGAACCACATGCACACGTCTGTTCCTGCCCCCTGCACCGGCAGAGAGCTCGGGGGAGCCAGAGTCTGTCAGGCAGCTGCTGGGCTGGCCGCCTGTGTGGGAAGGGGCAGAGCCGACCTAGGGGCACACTGGGCCTCTTGCTCTCCCTGCTGCCCTGAGGCTGCTGGGCCAAAGAGGTCTTGGGCATCCAGCCCCTTGCTGGTCCCTTCCCTCTGACGAGGCCCTCTGAGCTCCAGCACCTTGCAGTGTGGAGACAGCCCCTGCCAGCAACCTCCTCTCCAAGGAGGCCTCAAGCGAGGCCTAGGCCCAGGGGAAAGGCACCAGCGGGGATGAGCCTGGGGAGGCGCCCGGGCATGTCTGGACCCAGTCCCCGCAGCCTGCCCCTTGCTGGGGCAGTACCCCCAGAGGCCAGGAACGTCTGGGCAAGGCTGGCCAGGGGCAGGGGCCCTGCTGGGTCCTGCCCCTGGCCTGTGGGGCCTCTGAGCACAACCGGCCCTCTCCCGCTGGAAGACCTCCCCGGCTGCCTCCAAAGGCCGCTTTGCAAGCACTCTCGCCGGCTGTTCCCGCCAGCCACGCACAACGCTCCCAAGCCCGGGAGAAAAGCGCTTCGGGGTGGTGCTCTCTCCCGGCCCTTGCCCCTGAGCCTGGGGGCCAGGCAGGGGGTCCACACTCCCAGGCCAAGGCAGAACCACATGCACACGTCTGTTCCTGCCCCCTGCACCGGCAGAGAGCTCGGGGGAGCCAGAGTCTGTCAGGCAGCTGCTGGGCTGGCCGCCTGTGTGGGAAGGGGCAGAGCCGACCTAGGGGCACACTGGGCCTCTTGCTCTCCCTGCTGCCCTGAGGCTGCTGGGCCAAAGACGTCTTGGGCATCCAGCCCCTTGCTGGTCCCTTCCCTCTGACGAGGCCCTCTGAGCTCCAGCCCCTTGCAGTGTGGAGACAGCCCCTGCCAGCAACCTCCTCTCCAAGGAGGCCTCAAGCGAGGCCTAGGCCCAGGGGAAAGGCACCAGCGGGGATGAGCCTGGGGAGGCGCCCGGGCATGTCTGGACCCAGTCCCCGCAGCCTGCCCCTTGCTGGGGCAGTACCCCCGGAGGCCAGGAAGGTCTGGGCAAGGCTGGCCAGGGGCAGGGGCCCTGCTGGGTCCTGCCCCTGGCCTGTGGGGCCTCTGAGCACAACCGGCCCTCTCCCGCTGGAAGACCTCCCCGGCTGCCTCCAAAGGCCGCTTTGCAAGCACTCTCGCCGGCTGTTCCCGCCAGCCGCGCACAACGCTCCCAAGCCCGGGAGAAAAGCGCTTCGGGGTGGTGCTCTCTCCCGGCCCTTGCCCCTGAGCCTGGGGGCCAGGCAGGGGGTCCACACTCACAGGCCAAGGCAGAACCACATGCACACGTCTGTTCCTGCCCCCTGCACCGGCAGAGAGCTCGGGGGAGCCAGAGTCTGTCAGGCAGCTGCTGGGCTGGCCGCCTGTGTGGGAAGGGGCAGAGCCGACCTAGGGGCACACTGGGCCTCTTGCTCTCCCTGCTGCCCTGAGGCTGCTGGGCCAAAGAGGTCTTGGGCATCCAGCCCCTTGCTGGTCCCTTCCCTCTGACGAGGCCCTCTGAGCTCCAGCCCCTTGCAGTGTGGAGACAGCCCCTGCCAGCAACCTCCTCTCCAAGGAGGCCTCAAGCGAGGCCTAGGCCCAGGGGAAAGGCACCAGCGGGGATGAGCCTGGGGAGGCGCCCGGGCATGTCTGGACCCAGTCCCCGCAGCCTGCCCCTTGCTGGGGCAGTACCCCCGGAGGCCAGGAAGGTCTGGGCAAGGCTGGCCAGGGGCAGGGGCCCTGCTGGGTCCTGCCCCTGGCCTGTGGGGCCTCTGAGCACAACCGGCCCTCTCCCGCTGGAAGACCTCCCCGGCTGCCTCCAAAGGCCGCTTTGCAAGCACTCTCGCCGGCTGTTCCCGCCAGCCGCGCACAACGCTCCCAAGCCCGGGAGAAAAGCGCTTCGGGGTGGTGCTCTCTCCCGGCCCTTGCCCCTGAGCCTGGGGGCCAGGCAGGGGGTCCACACTCCCAGGCCAAGGCAGAACCACATGCACACGTCTGTTCCTGCCCCCTGCACCGGCAGAGAGCTCGGGGGAGCCAGAGTCTGTCAGGCAGCTGCTGGGCTGGCCGCCTGTGTGGGAAGGGGCAGAGCCGACCTAGGGGCACACTGGGCCTCTTGCTCTCCCTGCTGCCCTGAGGCTGCTGGGCCAAAGAGGTCTTGGGCATCCAGCCCCTTGCTGGTCCCTTCCCTCTGACGAGGCCCTCTGAGCTCCAGCCCCTTGCAGTGTGGAGACAGCCCCTGCCAGCAACCTCCTCTCCAAGGAGGCCTCAAGCGAGGCCTAGGCCCAGGGGAAAGGCACCAGCGGGGATGAGCCTGGGGAGGCGCCCGGGCATGTCTGGACCCAGTCCCCGCAGCCTGCCCCTTGCTGGGGCAGTACCCCCGGAGGCCAGGAAGGTCTGGGCAAGGCTGGCCAGGGGCAGGGGCCCTGCTGGGTCCTGCCCCTGGCCTGTGGGGCCTCTGAGCACAACCGGCCCTCTCCCGCTGGAAGACCTCCCCGGCTGCCTCCAAAGGCCGCTTTGCAAGCACTCTCGCCGGCTGTTCCCGCCAGCCGCGCACAACGCTCCCAAGCCCGGGAGAAAAGCGCTTCGGGGTGGTGCTCTCTCCCGGCCCTTGCCCCTGAGCCTGGGGGCCAGGCAGGGGGTCCACACTCCCAGGCCAAGGCAGAACCACATGCACACGTCTGTTCCTGCCCCCTGCACCGGCAGAGAGCTCGGGGGAGCCAGAGTCTGTCAGGCAGCTGCTGGGCTGGCCGCCTGTGTGGGAAGGGGCAGAGCCGACCTAGGGGCACACTGGGCCTCTTGCTCTCCCTGCTGCCCTGAGGCTGCTGGGCCAAAGAGGTCTTGGGCATCCAGCCCCTTGCTGGTCCCTTCCCTCTGACGAGGCCCTCTGAGCTCCAGCCCCTTGCAGTGTGGAGACAGCCCCTGCCAGCAACCTCCTCTCCAAGGAGGCCTCAAGCGAGGCCTAGGCCCAGGGGAAAGGCACCAGCGGGGATGAGCCTGGGGAGGCGCCCGGGCATGTCTGGACCCAGTCCCCGCAGCCTGCCCCTTGCTGGGGCAGTACCCCCGGAGGCCAGGAAGGTCTGGGCAAGGCTGGCCAGGGGCAGGGGCCCTGCTGGGTCCTGCCCCTGGCCTGTGGGGCCTCTGAGCACAACCGGCCCTCTCCCGCTGGAAGACCTCCCCGGCTGCCTCCAAAGGCCGCTTTGCAAGCACTCTCGCCGGCTGTTCCCGCCAGCCGCGCACAACGCTCCCAAGCCCGGGAGAAAAGCGCTTCGGGGTGGTGCTCTCTCCCGGCCCTTGCCCCTGAGCCTGGGGGCCAGGCAGGGGGTCCACACTCCCAGGCCAAGGCAGAACCACATGCACACGTCTGTTCCTGCCCCCTGCACCGGCAGAGAGCTCGGGGGAGCCAGAGTCTGTCAGGCAGCTGCTGGGCTGGCCGCCTGTGTGGGAAGGGGCAGAGCCGACCTAGGGGCACACTGGGCCTCTTGCTCTCCCTGCTGCCCTGAGGCTGCTGGGCCAAAGAGGTCTTGGGCATCCAGCCCCTTGCTGGTCCCTTCCCTCTGACGAGGCCCTCTGAGCTCCAGCCCCTTGCAGTGTGGAGACAGCCCCTGCCAGCAACCTCCTCTCCAAGGAGGCCTCAAGCGAGGCCTAGGCCCAAGGGAAAGGCACCAGCGGGGATGAGCCTGGGGAGGCGCCCGGGCATGTCTGGACCCAGTCCCCGCAGCCTGCCCCTTGCTGGGGCAGTACCTCCGAGGCCAGGAAGGTCTGGGCAAGGCTGGCCAGGGGCAGGGGCCCTGCTGGGTCCTGCCCCTGGCCTGTGGGGCCTCTGATCACTACCGGCCCTCTGCCGCTGGAAGACCTCCCCGGCTGCCTCCAAAGGCCGCTTTGCAAGCATTCTCGCCGGCTGTTCCCGCCAGCCGCGCACAACGCTCCCAAGCCCGGGAGAAAAGCGCTTCGGGGTGGTGCTCTCTCCCGGCCCTTGCCCCTGAGCCTGGGGGCCAGGCAGGGGGTCCACACTCCCAGGCCAAGGCAGAACCACATGCACACGTCTGTTCCTGCCCCCTGCACCGACAGAGAGCTCGGGGGAGCCAGAGTCTGTCAGGCAGCTGCTGGGCTGGCCGCCTGTGTGGGAAGTGGCAGAGCCGACCTAGGGGCACACTGGGCCTCTTGCTCTCCCTGCTGCCCTGAGGCTGCTGGGCCAAAGAGGTCTTGGGCATCCAGCCCCTTGCTGGTCCCTTCCCTCTGACGAGGCCCTCTGAGCTCCAGCCCCTTGCAGTGTGGAGACAGCCCCTGCCAGCAACCTCCTCTCCAAGGAGGCCTCAAGCGAGGCCTAGGCCCAGGGGAAAGGCACCAGCGGGGATGAGCCTGGGGAGGCGCCCAGGCATGTCTGGACCCAGTCCCCGCAGCCTGCCCCTTGCTGGGGCAGTACCCCCGGAGGCCAGGAAGGTCTGGGCAAGGCTGGCCAGGGGCAGGGGCCCTGCTGGGTCCTGCCCCTGGCCTGTGGGGCCTCTGAGCACAACCGGCCCTCTCCCGCTGGAAGACCTCCCCGGCTGCCTCCAAAGGCCGCTTTGCAAGCACTCTCGCCGGCTGTTCCCGCCAGCCGCGCACAACGCTCCCAAGCCCGGGAGAAAAGCGCTTCGGGGTGGTGCTCTCTCCCGGCCCTTGCCCCTGAGCCTGGGGGCCAGGCAGGGGGTCCACACTCCCAGGCCAAGGCAGAACCACATGCACACGTCTGTTCCTGCCCCCTGCACCGGCAGAGAGCTCGGGGGAGCCAGAGTCTGTCAGGCAGCTGCTGGGCTGGCCGCCTGTGTGGGAAGGGGCAGAGCCGACCTAGGGGCACACTGGGCCTCTTGCTCTCCCTGCTGCCCTGAGGCTGCTGGGCCAAAGAGGTCTTGGGCATCCAGCCCCTTGCTGGTCCCTTCCCTCTGACGAGGCCCTCTGAGCTCCAGCCCCTTGCAGTGTGGAGACAGCCCCTGCCAGCAACCTCCTGTCCAAGGAGGCCTCAAGCGAGGCCTAGGCCCAGGGGAAAGGCACCAGCGGGGATGAGCCTGGGGAGGCGCCCGGGCATGTCTGGACCCAGTCCCCGCAGCCTGCCCCTTGCTGGGGCAGTACCCCCGGAGGCCAGGAAGGTCTGGGCAAGGCTGGCCAGGGGCAGGGGCCCTGCTGGGTCCTGCCCCTGGCCTGTGGGGCCTCTGAGCACAACCGGCCCTCTCCCGCTGGAAGACCTCCCCGGCTGCCTCCAAAGGCCGCTTTGCAAGCACTCTCGCCGGCTGTTCCCGCCAGCCGCGCACAACGCTCCCAAGCCCGGGAGAAAAGCGCTTCGGGGTGGTGCTCTCTCCCGGCCCTTGCCCCTGAGCCTGGGGGCCAGGCAGGGGGTCCACACTCCCAGGCCAAGGCAGAACCACATGCACACGTCTGTTCCTGCCCCCTGCACCGGCAGAGAGCTCGGGGGAGCCAGAGTCTGTCAGGCAGCTGCTGGGCTGGCCGCCTGTGTGGGAAGGGGCAGAGCCGACCTAGGGGCACACTGGGCCTCTTGCTCTCCCTGCTGCCCTGAGGCTGCTGGGCCAAAGAGGTCTTGGGCATCCAGCCCCTTGCTGGTCCCTTCCCTCTGACGAGGCCCTCTGAGCTCCAGCCCCTTGCAGTGTGGAGACAGCCCCTGCCAGCAACCTCCTCTCCAAGGAGGCCTCAAGCGAGGCCTAGGCCCAGGGGAAAGGCACCAGCGGGGATGAGCCTGGGGAGGCGCCCGGGCATGTCTGGACCCAGTCCCCGCAGCCTGCCCCTTGCTGGGGCAGTACCCCCGGAGGCCAGGAAGGTCTGGGCAAGGCTGGCCAGGGGCAGGGGCCCTGCTGGGTCCTGCCCCTGGCCTGTGGGGCCTCTGAGCACAACCGGCCCTCTCCCGCTGGAAGACCTCCCCGGCTGCCTCCAAAGGCCGCTTTGCAAGCACTCTCGCCGGCTGTTCCCGCCAGCCGTGCACAACGCTCCCAAGCCCGGGAGAAAAGCGCTTCGGGGTGGTGCTCTCTCCCGGCCCTTGCCCCTGAGCCTGGGGGCCAGGCAGGGGGTCCACACTCCCAGGCCAAGGCAGAACCACATGCACACGTCTGTTCCTGCCCCCTG
This sequence comes from Cervus elaphus, assembly GCF_910594005.1. Taxonomy (NCBI): domain Eukaryota; kingdom Metazoa; phylum Chordata; class Mammalia; order Artiodactyla; family Cervidae; genus Cervus; species Cervus elaphus. Next base: position 806,853 of record NW_025316702.1, on the reverse strand, counting down.
CACCGGCAGAGAGCTCGGGGGAGCCAGAGTCTGTCAGGCAGCTGCTGGGCTGGCCGCCTGTGTGGGAAGGGGCAGAGCCGACCTAGGGGCACACTGGGCCTCTTGCTCTCCCTGCTGCCCTGAGGCTGCTGGGCCAAAGAGGTCTTGGGCATCCAGCCCCTTGCTGGTCCCTTCCCTCTGACGAGGCCCTCTGAGCTCCAGCCCCTTGCAGTGTGGAGACAGCCCCTGCCAGCAACCTCCTCTCCAAGGAGGCCTCAAGCGAGGCCTAGGCCCAGGGGAAAGGCACCAGCGGGGATGAGCCTGGGGAGGCGCCCGGGCATGTCTGGACCCAGTCCCCGCAGCCTGCCCCTTGCTGGGGCAGTACCCCCGGAGGCCAGGAAGGTCTGGGCAAGGCTGGCCAGGGGCAGGGGCCCTGCTGGGTCCTGCCCCTGGCCTGTGGGGCCTCTGAGCACAACCGGCCCTCTCCCGCTGGAAGACCTCCCCGGCTGCCTCCAAAGGCCGCTTTGCAAGCACTCTCGCCGGCTGTTCCCGCCAGCCGCGCACAACGCTCCCAAGCCCGGGAGAAAAGCGCTTCGGGGTGGTGCTCTCTCCCGGCCCTTGCCCCTGAGCCTGGGGGCCAGGCAGGGGGTCCACACTCCCAGGCCAAGGCAGAACCACATGCACACGTCTGTTCCTGCCCCCTGCACCGGCAGAGAGCTCGGGGGAGCCAGAGTCTGTCAGGCAGCTGCTGGGCTGGCCGCCTGTGTGGGAAGGGGCAGAGCCGACCTAGGGGCACACTGGGCCTCTTGCTCTCCCTGCTGCCCTGAGGCTGCTGGGCCAAAGAGGTCTTGGGCATCCAGCCCCTTGCTGGTCCCTTCCCTCTGACGAGGCCCTCTGAGCTCCAGCACCTTGCAGTGTGGAGACAGCCCCTGCCAGCAACCTCCTCTCCAAGGAGGCCTCAAGCGAGGCCTAGGCCCAGGGGAAAGGCACCAGCGGGGATGAACCTGGGGAGGCGCCCGGGCATGTCTGGACCCAGTCCCCGCAGCCTGCCCCTTGCTGGGGCAGTACCCCCGGAGGCCAGGAAGGTCTGGGCAAGGCTGGCCAGGGGCAGGGGCCCTGCTGGGTCCTGCCCCTGGCCTGTGGGGCCTCTGAGCACAACCGGCCCTCTGCCGCTGGAAGACCTCCCCGGCTGCCTCCAAAGGCCGCTTTGCAAGCACTCTCGCCGGCTGTTCCCGCCAGCCGCGCACAACGCTCCCAAGCCCGGGAGAAAAGCGCTTCGGGGTGGTGCTCTCTCCCGGCCCTTGCCCCTGAGCCTGGGGGCCAGGCAGGGGGTCCACACTCCCAGGCCAAGGCAGAACCACATGCACACGTCTGTTCCTGCCCCCTGCACCGGCAGAGAGCTCGGGGGAGCCAGAGTCTGTCAGGCAGCTGCTGGGCTGGCCGCCTGTGTGGGAAGGGGCAGAGCCGACCTAGGGGCACACTGGGCCTCTTGCTCTCCCTGCTGCCCTGAGGCTGCTGGGCCAAAGAGGTCTTGGGCATCCAGCCCCTTGCTGGTCCCTTCCCTCTGACGAGGCCCTCTGAGCTCCAGCCCCTTGCAGTGTGGAGACAGCCCCTGCCAGCAACCTCCTCTCCAAGGAGGCCTCAAGCGAGGCCTAGGCCCAGGGGAAAGGCACCAGCGGGGATGAGCCTGGGGAGGCGCCCGGGCATGTCTGGACCCAGTCCCCGCAGCCTGCCCCTTGCTGGGGCAGTACCCCCGGAGGCCAGGAAGGTCTGGGCTAGGCTGGCCAGGGGCAGGGGCCCTGCTGGGTCCTGCCCCTGGCCTGTGGGGCCTCTGAGCACAACCGGCCCTCTCCCGCTGGAAGACCTCCCCGGCTGCCTCCAAAGGCCGCTTTGCAAGCACTCTCGCCGGCTGTTCCCGCCAGCCGCGCACAACGCTCCCAAGCCCGGGAGAAAAGCGCTTCGGGGTGGTGCTCTCTCCCGGCCCTTGCCCCTGAGCCTGGGGGCCAGGCAGGGGGTCCACACTCCCAGGCCAAGGCAGAACCACATGCACACGTCTGTTCCTGCCCCCTGCACCGGCAGAGAGCTCGGGGGAGCCAGAGTCTGTCAGGCAGCTGCTGGGCTGGCCGCCTGTGTGGGAAGGGGCAGAGCCGACCTAGGGGCACACTGGGCCTCTTGCTCTCCCTGCTGCCCTGAGGCTGCTGGGCCAAAGAGGTCTTGGGCATCCAGCCCCTTGCTGGTCCCTTCCCTCTGACGAGGCCCTCTGAGCTCCAGCCCCTTGCAGTGTGGAGACAGCCCCTGCCAGCAACCTCCTCTCCAAGGAGGCCTCAAGCGAGGCCTAGGCCCAGGGGAAAGGCACCAGCGGGGATGAACCTGGGGAGGCGCCCGGGCATGTCTGGACCCAGTCCCCGCAGCCTGCCCCTTGCTGGGGCAGTACCCCCGGAGGCCAGGAAGGTCTGGGCAAGGCTGGCCAGGGGCAGGGGCCCTGCTGGGTCCTGCCCCTGGCCTGTGGGGCCTCTGAGCACAACCGGCCCTCTGCCGCTGGAAGACCTCCCCGGCTGCCTCCAAAGGCCGCTTTGCAAGCACTCTCGCCGGCTGTTCCCGCCAGCCGCGCACAACGCTCCCAAGCCCGGGAGAAAAGCGCTTCGGGGTGGTGCTCTCTCCCGGCCCTTGCCCCTGAGCCTGGGGGCCAGGCAGGGGGTCCACACTCCCAGGCCAAGGCAGAACCACATGCACACGTCTGTTCCTGCCCCCTGCACCGGCAGAGAGCTCGGGGGAGCCAGAGTCTGTCAGGCAGCTGCTGGGCTGGCCGCCTGTGTGGGAAGGGGCAGAGCCGACCTAGGGGCACACTGGGCCTCTTGCTCTCCCTGCTGCCCTGAGGCTGCTGGGCCAAAGAGGTCTTGGGCATCCAGCCCCTTGCTGGTCCCTTCCCTCTGACGAGGCCCTCTGAGCTCCAGCCCCTTGCAGTGTGGAGACAGCCCCTGCCAGCAACCTCCTCTCCAAGGAGGCCTCAAGCGAGGCCTAGGCCCAGGGGAAAGGCACCAGCGGGGATGAGCCTGGGGAGGCGCCCGGGCATGTCTGGACCCAGTCCCCGCAGCCTGCCCCTTGCTGGGGCAGTACCCCCGGAGGCCAGGAAGGTCTGGGCAAGGCTGGCCAGGGGCAGGGGCCCTGCTGGGTCCTGCCCCTGGCCTGTGGGGCCTCTGAGCACAACCGGCCCTCTCCCGCTGGAAGACCTCCCCGGCTGCCTCCAAAGGCCGCTTTGCAAGCACTCTCGCCGGCTGTTCCCGCCAGCCGCGCACAACGCTCCCAAGCCCGGGAGAAAAGCGCTTCGGGGTGGTGCTCTCTCCCGGCCCTTGCCCCTGAGCCTGGGGGCCAGGCAGGGGGTCCACACTCCCAGGCCAAGGCAGAACCACATGCACACGTCTGTTCCTGCCCCCTGCACCGGCAGAGAGCTCGGGGGAGCCAGAGTCTGTCAGGCAGCTGCTGGGCTGGCCGCCTGTGTGGGAAGGGGCAGAGCCGACCTAGGGGCACACTGGGCCTCTTGCTCTCCCTGCTGCCCTGAGGCTGCTGGGCCAAAGAGGTCTTGGGCATCCAGCCCCTTGCTGGTCCCTTCCCTCTGACGAGGCCCTCTGAGCTCCAGCCCCTTGCAGTGTGGAGACAGCCCCTGCCAGCAACCTCCTCTCCAAGGAGGCCTCAAGCGAGGCCTAGGCCCAGGGGAAAGGCACCAGCGGGGATGAGCCTGGGGAGGCGCCCGGGCATGTCTGGACCCAGTCCCCGCAGCCTGCCCCTTGCTGGGGCAGTACCCCCGGAGGCCAGGAAGGTCTGGGCAAGGCTGGCCAGGGGCAGGGGCCCTGCTGGGTCCTGCCCCTGGCCTGTGGGGCCTCTGAGCACAACCGGCCCTCTCCCGCTGGAAGACCTCCCCGGCTGCCTCCAAAGGCCGCTTTGCAAGCACTCTCGCCGGCTGTTCCCGCCAGCCGCGCACAACGCTCCCAAGCCCGGGAGAAAAGCGCTTCGGGGTGGTGCTCTCTCCCGGCCCTTGCCCCTGAGCCTGGGGGCCAGGCAGGGGGTCCACACTCCCAGGCCAAGGCAGAACCACATGCACACGTCTGTTCCTGCCCCCTGCACCGGCAGAGAGCTCGGGGGAGCCAGAGTCTGTCAGGCAGCTGCTGGGCTGGCCGCCTGTGTGGGAAGGGGCAGAGCCGACCTAGGGGCACACTGGGCCTCTTGCTCTCCCTGCTGCCCTGAGGCTGCTGGGCCAAAGAGGTCTTGGGCATCCAGCCCCTTGCTGGTCCCTTCCCTCTGACGAGGCCCTCTGAGCTCCAGCCCCTTGCAGTGTGGAGACAGCCCCTGCCAGCAACCTCCTCTCCAAGGAGGCCTCAAGCGAGGCCTAGGCCCAGGGGAAAGGCACCAGCGGGGATGAGCCTGGGGAGGCGCCCGGGCATGTCTGGACCCAGTCCCCGCAGCCTGCCCCTTGCTGGGGCAGTACCCCCGGAGGCCAGGAAGGTCTGGGCAAGGCTGGCCAGGGGCAGGGGCCCTGCTGGGTCCTGCCCCTGGCCTGTGGGGCCTCTGATCACTACCGGCCCTCTGCCGCTGGAAGACCTCCCCGGCTGCCTCCAAAGGCCGCTTTGCAAGCACTCTCGCCGGCTGTTCCCGCCAGCCGCGCACAACGCTCCCAAGCCCGGGAGAAAAGCGCTTCGGGGTGGTGCTCTCTCCCGGCCCTTGCCCCTGAGCCTGGGGGCCAGGAAGGGGGTCCACACTCCCAGGCCAAGGCAGAACCACATGCACACGTCTGTTCCTGCCCCCTGCACCGGCAGAGAGCTCGGGGGAGCCAGAGTCTGTCAGGCAGCTGCTGGGCTGGCCGCCTGTGTGGGAAGGGGCAGAGCCGACCTAGGGGCACACTGGGCCTCTTGCTCTCCCTGCTGCCCTGAGGCTGCTGGGCCAAAGAGGTCTTGGGCATCCAGCCCCTTGCTGGTCCCTTCCCTCTGACGAGGCCCTCTGAGCTCCAGCACCTTGCAGTGTGGAGACAGCCCCTGACAGCAACCTCCTCTCCAAGGAGGCCTCAAGCGAGGCCTAGGCCCAGGGGAAAGGCACCAGCGGGGATGAGCCTGGGGTGGCGCCCGGGCATGTCTGGACCCAGTCCCCGCAGCCTGCCCCTTGCTGGGGCAGTACCCCCGGAGGCCAGGAAGGTCTGGGCAAGGCTGGCCAGGGGCAGGGGCCCTGCTGGGTCCTGCCCCTGGCCTGTGGGGCCTCTGAGCACAACCGGCCCTCTCCCGCTGGAAGACCTCCCCGGCTGCCTCCAAAGGCCGCTTTGCAAGCACTCTCGCCGGCTGTTCCCGCCAGCCACGCACAACGCTCCCAAGCCCGGGAGAAAAGCGCTTCGGGGTGGTGCTCTCTCCCGGCCCTTGCCCCTGAGCCTGGGGGCCAGGCAGGGGGTCCACACTCCCAGGCCAAGGCAGAACCACATGCACACGTCTGTTCCTGCCCCCTGCACCGGCAGAGAGCTCGGGGGAGCCAGAGTCTGTCAGGCAGCTGCTGGGCTGGCCGCCTGTGTGGGAAGGGGCAGAGCCGACCTAGGGGCACACTGGGCCTCTTGCTCTCCCTGCTGCCCTGAGGCTGCTGGGCCAAAGAGGTCTTGGGCATCCAGCCCCTTGCTGGTCCCTTCCCTCTGACGAGGCCCTCTGAGCTCCAGCCCCTTGCAGTGTGGAGACAGCCCCTGCCAGCAACCTCCTCTCCAAGGAGGCCTCAAGCGAGGCCTAGGCCCAGGGGAAAGGCACCAGCGGGGATGAGCCTGGGGAGGCGCCCGGGCATGTCTGGACCCAGTCCCCGCAGCCTGCCCCTTGCTGGGGCAGTACCTCCGAGGCCAGGAAGGTCTGGGCAAGGCTGGCCAGGGGCAGGGGCCCTGCTGGGTCCTGCCCCTGGCCTGTGGGGCCTCTGTGCACAACCGGCCCTCTCCCGCTGGAAGACCTCCCCGGCTGCCTCCAAAGGCCGCTTTGCAAGCACTCTCGCCGGCTGTTCCCGCCAGCCGCGCACAACGCTCCCAAGCCCGGGAGAAAAGCGCTTCGGGGTGGTGCTCTCTCCCGGCCCTTGCCCCTGAGCCTGGGGGCCAGGCAGGGGGTCCACACTCCCAGGCCAAGGCAGAACCACATGCACACGTCTGTTCCTGCCCCCTGCACCGGCAGAGAGCTCGGGGGAGCCAGAGTCTGTCAGGCAGCTGCTGGGCTGGCCACCTGTGTGGGAAGGGGCAGAGCCGACCTAGGGGCACACTGGGCCTCTTGCTCTCCCTGCTGCCCTGAGGCTGCTGGGCCAAAGAGGTCTTGGGCATCCAGCCCCTTGCTGGTCCCTTCCCTCTGACGAGGCCCTCTGAGCTCCAGCCCCTTGCAGTGTGGAGACAGCCCCTGCCAGCAACCTCCTCTCCAAGGAGGCCTCAAGTGAGGCCTAGGCCCAGGGGAAAGGCACCAGCGGGGATGAGCCTGGGGAGGCGCCCGGGCATGTCTGGACCCAGTCCCCGCAGGCTGCCCCTTGCTGGGGCAGTACCCCCGGAGGCCAGGAAGGTCTGGGCAAGGCTGGCCAGGGGCAGGGGCCCTGCTGGGTCCTGCCCCTGGCCTGTGGGGCCTCTGAGCACAACCGGCCCTCTCCCGCTGGAAGACCTCCCCGGCTGCCTCCAAAGGCCGCTTTGCAAGCACTCTCGCCGGCTGTTCCCGCCAGCCACGCACAACGCTCCCAAGCCCGGGAGAAAAGCGCTTCGGGGTGGTGCTCTCTCCCGCCCCTTGCCCCTGAGCCTGGGGGCCAGGCAGGGGCTCCACACACCCAGGCCAAGGCAGAACCACATGCACACGTCTGTTCCTGCCCCCTGCACCGGCAGAGAGCTCGGGGGAGCCAGAGTCTGTCAGGCAGCTGCTGGGCTGGCCGCCTGTGTGGGAAGGGGCAGAGCCGACCTAGGGGCACACTGGGCCTCTTGCTCTCCCTGCTGCCCTGAGGCTGCTGGGCCAAAGAGGTCTTGGGCATCCAGCCCCTTGCTGGTCCCTTCCCTCTGACGAGGCCCTCTGAGCTCCAGCCCCTTGCAGTGTGGAGACAGCCCCTGCCAGCAACCTCCTCTCCAAGGAGGCCTCAAGCGAGGCCTAGGCCCAGGGGAAAGGCACCAGCGGGGATGAGCCTGGGGAGGCGCCCGGGCATGTCTGGACCCAGTCCCCGCAGCCTGCCCCTTGCTGGGGCAGTACCCCCGGAGGCCAGGAAGGTCTGGGCAAGGCTGGCCAGGGGCAGGGGCCCTGCTGGGTCCTGCCCCTGGCCTGTGGGGCCTCTGATCACTACCGGCCCTCTGCCGCTGGAAGACCTCCCCGGCTGCCTCCAAAGGCCGCTTTGCAAGCATTCTCGCCGGCTGTTCCCGCCAGCCGCGCACAACGCTCCCAAGCCCGGGAGAAAAGCGCTTCGGGGTGGTGCTCTCTCCCGGCCCTTGCCCCTGAGCCTGGGGGCCAGGCAGGGGGTCCACACTCCCAGGCCAAGGCAGAACCACATGCACACGTCTGTTCCTGCCCCCTGCACCGGCAGAGAGCTCGGGGGAGCCAGAGTCTGTCAGGCAGCTGCTGGGCTGGCCGCCTGTGTGGGAAGTGGCAGAGCCGACCTAGGGGCACACTGGGCCTCTTGCTCTCCCTGCTGCCCTGAGGCTGCTGGGCCAAAGAGGTCTTGGGCATCCAGCCCCTTGCTGGTCCCTTCCCTCTGACGCGGCCCTCTGAGCTCCAGCCCCTTGCAGTGTGGAGACAGCCCCTGCCAGCAACCTCCTCTCCAAGGAGGCCTCAAGCGAGGCCTAGGCCCAGGGGAAAGGCACCAGCGGGGATGAGCCTGGGGAGGCGCCCGGGCATGTCTGGACCCAGTCCCCGCAGCCTGCCCCTTGCTGGGGCAGTACCCCCGGAGGCCAGGAAGGTCTGGGCAAGGCTGGCCAGGGGCAGGGGCCCTGCTGGGTCCTGCCCCTGGCCTGTGGGGCCTCTGAGCACAACCGGCCCTCTCCCGCTGGAAGACCTCCCCGGCTGCCTCCAAAGGCCGCTTTGCAAGCACTCTCGCCGGCTGTTCCCGCCAGCCGCGCACAACGCTCCCAAGCCCGGGAGAAAAGCGCTTCGGGGTGGTGCTCTCTCCCGGCCCTTGCCCCTGAGCCTGGGGGCCAGGCAGGGGGTCCACACTCCCAGGCCAAGGCAGAACCACATGCACACGTCTGTTCCTGCCCCCTGCACCGGCAGAGAGCTCGGGGGAGCCAGAGTCTGTCAGGCAGCTGCTGGGCTGGCCGCCTGTGTGGGAAGGGGCAGAGCCGACCTAGGGGCACACTGGGCCTCTTGCTCTCCCTGCTGCCCTGAGGCTGCTGGGCCAAAGAGGTCTTGGGCATCCAGCCCCTTGCTGGTCCCTTCCCTCTGACGAGGCCCTCTGAGCTCCAGCCCCTTGCAGTGTGGAGACAGCCCCTGCCAGCAACCTCCTGTCCAAGGAGGCCTCAAGCGAGGCCTAGGCCCAGGGGAAAGGCACCAGCGGGGATGAGCCTGGGGAGGCGCCCGGGCATGTCTGGACCCAGTCCCCGCAGCCTGCCCCTTGCTGGGGCAGTACCCCCGGAGGCCAGGAAGGTCTGGGCAAGGCTGGCCAGGGGCAGGGGCCCTGCTGGGTCCTGCCCCTGGCCTGTGGGGCCTCTGAGCACAACCGGCCCTCTCCCGCTGGAAGACCTCCCCGGCTGCCTCCAAAGGCCGCTTTGCAAGCACTCTCGCCGGCTGTTCCCGCCAGCCGCGCACAACGCTCCCAAGCCCGGGAGAAAAGCGCTTCGGGGTGGTGCTCTCTCCCGGCCCTTGCCCCTGAGCCTGGGGGCCAGGCAGGGGGTCCACACTCCCAGGCCAAGGCAGAACCACATGCACACCTCTGTTCCTGCCCCCTGCACCGGCAGAGAGCTCGGGGGAGCCAGAGTCTGTCAGGCAGCTGCTGGGCTGGCCGCCTGTGTGGGAAGGGGCAGAGCCGACCTAGGGGCACACTGGGCCTCTTGCTCTCCCTGCTGCCCTGAGGCTGCTGGGCCAAAGAGGTCTTGGGCATCCAGCCCCTTGCTGGTCCCTTCCCTCTGACGAGGCCCTCTGAGCTCCAGCACCTTGCAGTGTGGAGACAGCCCCTGCCAGCAACCTCCTCTCCAAGGGGGCCTCAAGCGAGGCCTAGGCCCAGGGGAAAGGCACCAGCGGGGATGAGCCTGGGGAGGCGCCCGGGCATGTCTGGACCCAGTCCCCGCAGCCTGCCCCTTGCTGGGGCAGTACCCCCGGAGGCCAGGAAGGTCTGGGCAAGGCTGGCCAGGGGCAGGGGCCCTGCTGGGTCCTGCCCCTGGCCTGTGGGGCCTCTGAGCACAACCGGCCCTCTCCCGCTGGAAGACCTCCCCGGCTGCCTCCAAAGGCCGCTTTGCAAGCACTCTCGCCGGCTGTTCCCGTCAGCCGCGCACAACGCTCCCAAGCCCGGGAGAAAAGCGCTTCGGGGTGGTGCTCTCTCCCGGCCCTTGCCCCTGAGCCTGGGGGCCAGGCAGGGGGTCCACACTCCCAGGCCAAGGCAGAACCACATGCACACGTCTGTTCCTGCCCCCTGCACCGGCAGAGAGCTCGGGGGAGCCAGAGTCTGTCAGGCAGCTGCTGGGCTGGCCGCCTGTGTGGGAAGGGGCAGAGCCGACCTAGGGGCACACTGGGCCTCTTGCTCTCCCTGCTGCCCTGAGGCTGCTGGGCCAAAGAGGTCTTGGGCATCCAGCCCCTTGCTGGTCCCTTCCCTCTGACGAGGCCCTCTGAGCTCCAGCCCCTTGCAGTGTGGAGACAGCCCCTGCCAGCAACCTCCTCTCCAAGGAGGCCTCAAGCGAGGCCTAGGCCCAGGGGAAAGGCACCAGCGGGGATGAGCCTGGGGAGGCGCCCGGGCATGTCTGGACCCAGTCCCCGCAGCCTGCCCCTTGCTGGGGCAGTACCCCCGGAGGCCAGGAAGGTCTGGGCAAGGCTGGCCAGGGGCAGGGGCCCTGCTGGGTCCTGCCCCTGGCCTGTGGGGCCTCTGAGCACAACCGGCCCTCTCCCGCTGGAAGACCTCCCCGGCTGCCTCCAAAGGCCGCTTTGCAAGCACTCTCGCCGGCTGTTCCCGCCAGCCGCGCACAACGCTCCCAAGCCCGGGAGAAAAGCGCTTCGGGGTGGTGCTCTCTCCCGGCCCTTGCCCCTGAGCCTGGGGGCCAGGCAGGGGGTCCACACTCCCAGGCCAAGGCAGAACCACATGCACACGTCTGTTCCTGCCCCCTGCACCGGCAGAGAGCTCGGGGGAGCCAGAGTCTGTCAGGCAGCTGCTGGGCTGGCCGCCTGTGTGGGAAGGGGCAGAGCCGACCTAGGGGCACACTGGGCCTCTTGCTCTCCCTGCTGCCCTGAGGCTGCTGGGCCAAAGAGGTCTTGGGCATCCAGCCCCTTGTTGGTCCCTTCCCTCTGACGAGGCCCTCTGAGCTCCAGCCCCTTGCAGTGTGGAGACAGCCCCTGCCAGCAACCTCCTTTCCAAGGAGGCCTCAAGCGAGGCCTAGGCCCAGGGGAAAGGCACCAGCGGGGATGAGCCTGGGGAGGCGCCCGGGCATGTCTGGACCCAGTCCCCGCAGCCTGCCCCTTGCTGGGGCAGTACCCCCGGAGGCCAGGAAGGTCTGGGCAAGGCTGGCCAGGGGCAGGGGCCCTGCTGGGTCCTGCCCCTGGCCTGTGGGGCCTCTGAGCACAACCGGCCCTCTCCCGCTGGAAGACCTCCCCGGCTGCCTCCAAAGGCCGCTTTGCAAGCACTCTCGCCGGCTGTTCCCGCCAGCCGCGCACAACGCTCCCAAGCCCGGGAGAAAAGCGCTTCGGGGTGGTGCTCTCTCCCGGCCCTTGCCCCTGAGCCTGGGGGCCAGGCAGGGGGTCCACACTCCCAGGCCAAGGCAGAACCACATGCACACGTCTGTTCCTGCCCCCTGCACCGGCAGAGCGCTCGGGGGAGCCAGAGTCTGTCAGGCAGCTGCTGGGCTGGCCGCCTGTGTGGGAAGGGGCAGAGCCGACCTAGGGGCACACTGGGCCTCTTGCTCTCCCTGCTGCCCTGAGGCTGCTGGGCCAAAGAGGTCTTGGGCATCCAGCCCCTTGCTGGTCCCTTCCCTCTGACGAGGCCCTCTGAGCTCCAGCCCCTTGCAGTGTGGAGACAGCCCCTGCCAGCAACCTCCTCTCCAAGGAGGCCTCAAGCGAGGCCTAGGCCCAGGGCAAAGGCACCAGCGGGGATGAGCCTGGGGAGGCGCCCGGGCATGTCTGGACCCAGTCCCCGCAGCCTGCCCCTTGCTGGGGCAGTACCCCCGGATGCCAGGAAGGTCTGGGCAAGGCTGGCCAGGGGCAGGGGCCCTGCTGGGTCCTGCCCCTGGCCTGTGGGGCCTCTGTGCACAACCGGCCCTCTCCCGCTGGAAGACCTCCCCGGCTGCCTCCAAAGGCCGCTTTGCAAGCACTCTCGCCGGCTGTTCCCGCCAGCCGCGCACAACGCTCCCAAGCCCGGGAGAAAAGCGCGTCGGGGTGGTGCTCTCTCCCGGCCCTTGCCCCTGAGCCTGGGGGCCAGGCAGGGGGTCCACACTCCCAGGCCAAGGCAGAACCACATGCACACGTCTGTTCCTGCCCCCTGCACCGGCAGAGAGCTCGGGGGAGCCAGAGTCTGTCAGGCAGCTGCTGGGCTGGCCGCCTGTGTGGGAAGGGGCAGAGCCGACCTAGGGGCACACTGGGCCTCTTGCCCTCCCTGCTGCCCTGAGGCTGCTGGGCCAAAGAGGTCTTGGGCATCCAGCCCCTTGCTGGTCCCTTCCCTCTGACGAGGCCCTCTGAGCTCCAGCACCTTGCAGTGTGGAGACAGCCCCTGCCAGCAACCTCCTCTCCAAGGAGGCCTCAAGCGAGGCCTAGGCCCAGGGGAAAGGCACCAGCGGGGATGAGCCTGGGGAGGCGCCCGGGCATGTCTGGACCCAGTCCCCGCAGGCTGCCCCTTGCTGGGGCAGTACCCCCGGAGGCCAGGAAGGTCTGGGCAAGGCTGGCCAGGGGCAGGGGCCCTGCTGGGTCCTGCCCCTGGCCTGTGGGGCCTCTGAGCACAACCGGCCCTCTCCCGCTGGAAGACCTCCCCGGCTGCCTCCAAAGGCCGCTTTGCAAGCACTCTCGCCGGCTGTTCCCACCAGCCGCGCACAACGCTCCCAAGCCCGGGAGAAAAGCGCTTCGGGGTGGTGCTCTCTCCCGGCCCTTGCCCCTGAGCCTGGGGGCCAGGCAGGGGGTCCACACTCCCAGGCCAAGGCAGAACCACATGCACACGTCTGTTCCTGCCCCCTGCACCGGCAGAGAGCTCGGGGGAGCCAGAGTCTGTCAGGCAGCTGCTGGGCTGGCCGCCTGTGTGGGAAGGGGCAGCGCCGACCTAGGGGCACACTGGGCCTCTTGCTCTCCCTGCTGCCCTGAGGCTGCTGGGCCAAAGAGGTCTTGGGCATCCAGCCCCTTGCTGGTCCCTTCCCTCTGACGAGGCCCTCTGAGCTCCAGCCCCTTGCAGTGTGGAGACAGCCCCTGCCAGCAACCTCCTCTCCAAGGAGGCCTCAAGCGAGGCCTAGGCCCAGGGGAAAGGCACCAGCGGGGATGAGCCTGGGGAGGCGCCCGGGCATGTCTGGACCCAGTCCCCGCAGCCTGCCCCTTGCTGGGGCAGTACCCCCGGAGGCCAGGAAGGTCTGGGCAAGGCTGGCCAGGGGCAGGGGCCCTGCTGGGTCCTGCCCCTGGCCTGTGGGGCCTCTGAGCACAACCGGCCCTCTCCCGCTGGAAGACCTCCCCGGCTGCCTCCAAAGGCCGCTTTGCAAGCACTCTCGCCAGCTGTTCCCGCCAGCCGCGCACAACGCTCCCAAGCCCGGGAGAAAAGCGCTTCGGGGTGGTGCTCTCTCCCGGCCCTTGCCCCTGAGCCTGGGGGCCAGGCAGGGGGTCCACACTCCCAGGCCAAGGCAGAACCACATGCACACGTCTGTTCCTGCCCCCTGCACCGGCAGAGAGCTCGGGGGAGCCAGAGTCTGTCAGGCAGCTGCTGGGCTGGCCGCCTGTGTGGGAAGGGGCAGAGCCGACCTAGGGGCACACTGGGCCTCTTGCTCTCCCTGCTGCCCTGAGGCTGCTGGGCCAAAGAGGTCTTGGGCATCCAGCCCCTTGCTGGTCCCTTCCCTCTGACGAGGCCCTCTGAGCTCCAGCACCTTGCAGTGTGGAGACAGCCCCTGCCAGCAACCTCCTCTCCAAGGAGGCCTCAAGCGAGGCCTAGGCCCAGGGGAAAGGCACCAGCGGGGATGAGCCTGGGGAGGCGCCCGGGCATGTCTGGACCCAGTCCCCGCAGCCTGCCCCTTGCTGGGGCAGTACCCCCGGATGCCAGGAAGGTCTGGGCAAGGCTGGCCAGGGGCAGGGGCCCTGCTGGGTCCTGCCCCTGGCCTGTGGGGCCTCTGTGCACAACCGGCCCTCTCCCGCTGGAAGACCTCCCCGGCTGCCTCCAAAGGCCGCTTTGCAAGCACTCTCGCCGGCTGTTCCCGCCAGCCGCGCACAACGCTCCCAAGCCCGGGAGAAAAGCGCTTCGGGGTGGTGCTCTCTCCCGGCCCTTGCCCCTGAGCCTGGGGGCCAGGCAGGGGGTCCACACTCCCAGGCCAAGGCAGAACCACATGCACACGTCTGTTCCTGCCCCCTGCACCGGCAGAGAGCTCGGGGGAGCCAGAGTCTGTCAGGCAGCTGCTGGGCTGGCCGCCTGTGTGGGAAGGGGCAGAGCCGACCTAGGGGCACACTGGGCCTCTTGCTCTCCGTGCTGCCCTGAGGCTGCTGGGCCAAAGAGGTCTTGGGCATCCAGCCCCTTGCTGGTCCCTTCCCTCTGACGAGGCCCTCTGAGCTCCAGCCCCTTGCAGTGTGGAGACAGCCCCTGCCAGCAACCTCCTCTCCAAGGAGGCCTCAAGCGAGGCCTAGGCCCAGGGGAAAGGCACCAGCGGGGATGAGCCTGGGGAGGCGCCCGGGCATGTCTGGACCCAGTCCCCGCAGCCTGCCCCTTGCTGGGGCAGTACCCCCGGAGGCCAGGAAGGTCTGGGCAAGGCTGGCCAGGGGCAGGGGCCCTGCTGGGTCCTGCCCCTGGCCTGTGGGGCCTCTGAGCACAACCGGCCCTCTCCCGCTGGAAGACCTCCCCGGCTGCCTCCAAAGGCCGCTTTGCAAGCACTCTCGCCAGCTGTTCCCGCCAGCCGCGCACAACGCTCCCAAGCCCGGGAGAAAAGCGCTTCGGGGTGGTGCTCTCTCCCGGCCCTTGCCCCTGAGCCTGGGGGCCAGGCAGGGGGTCCACACTCCCAGGCCAAGGCAGAACCACATGCACACGTCTGTTCCTGCCCCCTGCACCGGCAGAGAGCTCGGGGGAGCCAGAGTCTGTCAGGCAGCTGCTGGGCTGGCCGCCTGTGTGGGAAGGGGCAGAGCCGACCTAGGGGCACACTGGGCCTCTTGCTCTCCCTGCTGCCCTGAGGCTGCTGGGCCAAAGAGGTCTTGGGCATCCAGCCCCTTGCTGGTCCCTTCCCTCTGACGAGGCCCTCTGAGCTCCAGCCCCTTGCAGTGTGGAGACAGCCCCTGCCAGCAACCTCCTGTCCAAGGAGGCCTCAAGCGAGGCCTAGGCCCAGGGGAAAGGCACCAGCGGGGATGAGCCTGGGGAGGCGCCCGGGCATGTCTGGACCCAGTCCCCGCAGCCTGCCCCTTGCTGGGGCAGTACCCCCGGAGGCCAGGAAGGTCTGGGCAAGGCTGGCCAGGGGCAGGGGCCCTGCTGGGTCCTGCCCCTGGCCTGTGGGGCCTCTGAGCACAACCGGCCCTCTCCCGCTGGAAGACCTCCCCGGCTGCCTCCAAAGGCCGCTTTGCAAGCACTCTCGCCGGCTGTTCCCGCCAGCCGCGCACAACGCTCCCAAGCCCGGGAGAAAAGCGCTTCGGGGTGGTGCTCTCTCCCGGCCCTTGCCCCTGAGCCTGGGGGCCAGGCAGGGGGTCCACACTCCCAGGCCAAGGCAGAACCACATGCACACGTCTGTTCCTGCCCCCTGCACCGGCAGAGAGCTCGGGGGAGCCAGAGTCTGTCAGGCAGCTGCTGGGCTGGCCGCCTGTGTGGGAAGGGGCAGAGCCGACCTAGGGGCACACTGGGCCTCTTGCCCTCCCTGCTGCCCTGAGGCTGCTGGGCCAAAGAGGTCTTGGGCATCCAGCCCCTTGCTGGTCCCTTCCCTCTGACGAGGCCCTCTGAGCTCCAGCCCCTTGCAGTGTGGAGACAGCCCCTGCCAGCAACCTCCTCTCCAAGGAGGCCTCAAGCGAGGCCTAGGCCCAGGGGAAAGGCACCAGCGGGGATGAGCCTGGGGAGGCGCCCGGGCATGTCTGGACCCAGTCCCCGCAGGCTGCCCCTTGCTGGGGCAGTACCCCCGGAGGCCAGGAAGGTCTGGGCAAGGCTGGCCAGGGGCAGGAGCCCTGCTGGGTCCTGCCCATGGCCTGTGGGGCCTCTGAGCACAACCGGCCCTCTCCCGCTGGAAGAGCTCCCCGGCTGCCTCCAAAGGCCGCTTTGCAAGCACTCTCGCCGGCTGTTCCCGCCAGCCGCGCACAACGCTCCCAAGCCCGGGAGAAAAGCGCTTCGGGGTGGTGCTCTCTCCCGGCCCTTGCCCCTGAGCCTGGGGGCCAGGCAGGGGCTCCACACTCCCAGGCCAAGGCAGAACCACATGCACACGTCTGTTCCTGCCCCCTGCACCGGCAGAGAGCTCAGGGGAGCCAGAGTCTGTCAGGCAGCTGCTGGGCTGGCCGCCTGTGTGGGAAGGGGCAGAGCTGACCTAGGGGCACACTGGGCCTCTTGCTCTCCCTGCTGCCCTGAGGCTGCTGGGCCAAAGAGGTCTTGGGCATCCAGCCCCTTGCTGGTCCCTTCCCTCTGACGAGGCCCTCTGAGCTCCAGCCCCTTGCAGTGTGGAGACAGCCCCTGCCAGCAACCTCCTGTCCAAGGAGGCCTCAAGCGAGGCCTAGGCCCAGGGGAAAGGCACCAGCGGGGATGAGCCTGGGGAGGCGCCCGGGCATGTCTGGACCCAGTCCCCGCAGCCTGCCCCTTGCTGGGGCAGTACCCCCGGAGGCCAGGAAGGTCTGGGCAAGGCTGGCCAGGGGCAGGGGCCCTGCTGGGTCCTGCCCCTGGCCTGTGGGGCCTCTGAGCACAACCGGCCCTCTCCCGCTGGAAGACCTCCCCGGCTGCCTCCAAAGGCCGCTTTGCAAGCACTCTCGCCGGCTGTTCCCGCCAGCCATGCACAACGCTCCCAAGCCCGGGAGAAAAGCGCTTCGGGGTGGTGCTCTCTCCCGGCCCTTGCCCCTGAGCCTGGGGGCCAGGCAGGGGGTCCACACTCCCAGGCCAAGGCAGAACCACATGCACACGTCTGTTCCTGCCCCCTGCACCGGCAGAGAGCTCGGGGGAGCCAGAGTCTGTCAGGCAGCTGCTGGGCTGGCCGCCTGTGTGGGAAGGGGCAGAGCCGACCTAGGGGCACACTGGGCCTCTTGCTCTCCCTGCTGCCCTGAGGCTGCTGGGCCAAAGAGGTCTTGGGCATCCAGCCCCTTGCTGGTCCCTTCCCTCTGACGAGGCCCTCTGAGCTCCAGCCCCTTGCAGTGTGGAGACAGCCCCTGCCAGCAACCTCCTCTCCAAGGAGGCCTCAAGCGAGGCCTAGGCCCAGGGGAAAGGCACCAGCGGGGATGAGCCTGGGGAGGCGCCCGGGCATGTCTGGACCCAGTCCCCGCAGCCTGCCCCTTGCTGGGGCAGTACCCCCGGAGGCCAGGAAGGTCTGGGCAAGGCTGGCCAGGGGCAGGGGCCCTGCTGGGTCCTGCCCCTGGCCTGTGGGGCCTCTGAGCACAACCGGCCCTCTCCCGCTGGAAGACCTCCCCGGCTGCCTCCAAAGGCCGCTTTGCAAGCACTCTCGCCGGCTGTTCCCGCCAGCCGCGCCCAACGCTCCCAAGCCCGGGAGAAAAGCGCTTCGGGGTGGTGCTCTCTCCCGGCCCTTGCCCCTGAGCCTGGGGGCCAGGCAGGGGGTCCACACTCCCAGGCCAAGGCAGAACCACATGCACACGTCTGTTCCTGCCCCCTGCACCGGCAGAGAGCTCGGGGGAGCCAGAGTCTGTCAGGCAGCTGCTGGGCTGGCCGCCTGTGTGGGAAGGGGCAGAGCCGACCTAGGGGCACACTGGGCCTCTTGCCCTCCCTGCTGCCCTGAGGCTGCTGGGCCAAAGAGGTCTTGGGCATCCAGCCCCTTGCTGGTCCCTTCCCTCTGACGAGGCCCTCTGAGCTCCAGCCCCTTGCAGTGTGGAGACAGCCCCTGCCAGCAACCTCCTCTCCAAGGAGGCCTCAAGCGAGGCCTAGGCCCAGGGGAAAGGCACCAGCGGGGATGAGCCTGGGGAGGCGCCCGGGCATGTCTGGACCCAGTCCCCGCAGCCTGCCCCTTGCTGGGGCAGTACCCCCGGAGGCCAGGAAGGTCTGGGCAAGGCTGGCCAGGGGCAGGGGCCCTGCTGGGTCCTGCCCCTGGCCTGTGGGGCCTCTGAGCACAACCGGCCCTCTCCCGCTGGAAGACCTCCCCGGCTGCCTCCAAAGGCCGCTTTGCAAGCACTCTCGCCGGCTGTTCCCGCCAGCCGCGCACAACGCTCCCAAGCCCGGGAGAAAAGCGCTTCGGGGTGGTGCTCTCTCCCGGCGCTTGCCCCTGAGCCTGGGGGCCAGGCAGGGGGTCCACACTCCCAGGCCAAGGCAGAACCACATGCACACGTCTGTTCCTGCCCCCTGCACCGGCAGAGAGCTCGGGGGAGCCAGAGTCTGTCAGGCAGCTGCTGGGCTGGCCGCCTGTGTGGGAAGGGGCAGAGCCGACCTAGGGGCACACTGGGCCTCTTGCTCTCCCTGCTGCCCTGAGGCTGCTGGGCCAAAGAGGTCTTGGGCATCCAGCCCCTTGCTGGTCCCTTCCCTCTGACGAGGCCCTCTGAGCTCCAGCCCCTTGCAGTGTGGAGACAGCCCCTGCCAGCAACCTCCTCTCCAAGGAGGCCTCAAGCGAGGCCTAGGCCCAGGGGAAAGGCACCAGCGGGGATGAGCCTGGGGAGGCGCCCGGGCATGTCTGGACCCAGTCCCCGCAGCCTGCCCCTTGCTGGGGCAGTACCCCCGGAGGCCAGGAAGGTCTGGGCAAGGCTGGCCAGGGGCAGGGGCCCTGCTGGGTCCTGCCCCTGGCCTGTGGGGCCTCTGAACACAACCGGCCCTCTCCCGGGGAAGACGTCCCCGACTGCCTCCAAAGGCCGCTTTGCAAGCACTCTCGCCGGCTGTTCCCGCCAGCCCTGCACAACGCTCCCAAGCCCGGGAGAAAAGCGCTTCGGGGTGGTGCTCTCTCCCGGCCCTTGCCCCTGAGCCTGGGGGCCAGGCAGGGGGTCCACACTCCCAGGCCAAGGCAGAACCACATGCACACGTCTGTTCCTGCCCCCTGCAACGGCAGAGAGCTCAGGGGAGCCAGAGTCTGTCAGGCAGCTGCTGGGCTGGCCGCCTGTGTGGGAAGGGGCAGAGCCGACCTAGGGGCACACTGGGCCTCTTGCCCTCCATGCTGCCCTGAGGCTGCTGGGCCAAAGAGGTCTTGGTCATCCAGCCCCTTGCTGGTCCCTTCCCTCTGACGAGGCCCTCTGAGCTCCAGCCCCTTGCAGTGTGGAGACAGCCCCTGCCAGCAACCTCCTCTCCAAGGAGGCCTCAAGCGAGGCCTAGGCCCAGGGGAAAGGCACCAGCGGGGATGAGCCTGGGGAGGCGCCCGGGCATGTCTGGACCCAGTCCCCGCAGGCTGCCCCTTGCTGGGGCAGTACCCCCGGAGGCCAGGAAGGTCTGGGCAAGGCTGGCCAGGGGCAGGGGCCCTGCTGGGTCCTGCCCCTGGCCTGTGGGGCCTCTGAGCACAACCGGCCGTCTCCCGCTGGAAGACCTCCCCGGCTGCCTCCAAAGGCCGCTTTGCAAGCACTCTCGCCGGCTGTTCCCGCCAGCCGCGCACAACGCTCCCAAGCCCGGGAGAAAAGCGCTTCGGGGTGGTGCTCTCTCCCGGCGCGTGCCCCTGAGCCTGGGGGCCAGGCAGGGGGTCCACACTCCCAGGCCAAGGCAGAACCACATGCACACGTCTGTTCCTGCCCCCTGCACCGGCAGAGAGCTCGGGGGAGCCAGAGTCTGTCAGGCAGCTGCTGGGCTGGCCGCCTGTGTGGGAAGGGGCAGAGCCGACCTAGGGGCACACTGGGCCTCTTGCTCTCCCTGCTGCCCTGAGGCTGCTGGGCCAAAGAGGTCTTGGGCATCCAGCCCCTTGCTGGTCCCTTCCCTCTGACGAGGCCCTCTGAGCTCCAGCCCCTTGCAGTGTGGAGACAGCCCCTGCCAGCAACCTCCTCTCCAAGGAGGCCTCAAGCGAGGCCTAGGCCCAGGGGAAAGGCACCAGCGGGGATGAGCCTGGGGAGGCGCCCGGGCATGTCTGGACCCAGTCCCCGCAGCCTGCCCCTTGCTGGGGCAGTACCCCCGGAGGCCAGGAAGGTCTGGGCAAGGCTGGCCAGGGGCAGGGGCCCTGCTGGGTCCTGCCCCTGGCCTGTGGGGCCTCTGAGCACAACCGGCCCTCTCCCGCTGGAAGACCTCCCCGGCTGCCTCCAAAGGCCGCTTTGCAAGCACTCTCGCCGGCTGTTCCCGCCAGCCATGCACAACGCTCCCAAGCCCGGGAGAAAAGCGCTTCGGGGTGGTGCTCTCTCCCGGCCCTTGCCCCTGAGCCTGGGGGCCAGGCAGGGGGTCCACACTCCCAGGCCAAGGCAGAACCACATGCACACGTCTGTTCCTGCCCCCTGCACCGGCAGAGAGCTCGGGGGAGCCAGAGTCTGTCAGGCAGCTGCTGGGCTGGCCGCCTGTGTGGGAAGGGGCAGAGCCGACCTAGGGGCACACTGGGCCTCTTGCCCTCCATGCTGCCCTGAGGCTGCTGGGCCAAAGAGGTCTTGGTCATCCAGCCCCTTGCTGGTCCCTTCCCTCTGACGAGGCCCTCTGAGCTCCAGCCCCTTGCAGTGTGGAGACAGCCCCTGCCAGCAACCTCCTCTCCAAGGAGGCCTCAAGCGAGGCCTAGGCCCAGGGGAAAGGCACCAGCGGGGATGAGCCTGGGGAGGCGCCCGGGCATGTCTGGACCCAGTCCCCGCAGGCTGCCCCTTGCTGGGGCAGTACCCCCGGAGGCCAGGAAGGTCTGGGCAAGGCTGGCCAGGGGCAGGGGCCCTGCTGGGTCCTGCCCCTGGCCTGTGGGGCCTCTGAGCACAACCGGCCCTCTCCCGCTGGAAGACCTCCCCGGCTGCCTCCAAAGGCCGCTTTGCAAGCACTCTCGCCGGCTGTTCCCGCCAGCCGCGCACAATGCTCCCAAGCCCGGGAGAAAAGCGCTTCGGGGTGGTGCTCTCTCCCGGCCCTTGCCCCTGAGCCTGGGGGCCAGGCAGGGGGTCCACACTCCCAGGCCAAGGCAGAACCACATGCACACCTCTGTTCCTGCCCCCTGCACCGGCAGAGAGCTCGGGGGAGCCAGAGTCTGTCAGGCAGCTGCTGGGCTGGCCGCCTGTGTGGGAAGGGGCAGAGCCGACCTAGGGGCACACTGGGCCTCTTGCTCTCCCTGCTGCCCTGAGGCTGCTGGGCCAAAGAGGTCTTGGGCATCCAGCCCCTTGCTGGTCCCTTCCCTCTGACGAGGCCCTCTGAGCTCCAGCCCCTTGCAGTGTGGAGACAGCCCCTGCCAGCAACCTCCTCTCCAAGGAGGCCTCAAGCGAGGCCTAGGCCCAGGGGAAAGGCACCAGCGGGGATGAGCCTGGGGAGGCGCCCGGGCATGTCTGGACCCAGTCCCCGCAGCCTGCCCCTTGCTGGGGCAGTACCCCCGGAGGCCAGGAAGGTCTGGGCAAGGCTGGCCAGGGGCGGGGCCCTGCTGGGTCCTGCCCCTGGCCTGTGGGGCCTCTGAGCACAACCGGCCCTCTCCCGCTGGAATACCTCCCCGGCTGCCTCCAAAGGCCGCTTTGCAAGCACTCTCGCCGGCTGTTCCCGCCAGCCGCGCACAACGCTCCCAAGCCCGGGAGAAAAGCGCTTCGGGGTGGTGCTCTCTCCCGGCCCTTGCCCCTGAGCCTGGGGGCCAGGCAGGGGGTCCACACTCCCAGGCCAAGGCAGAACCACATGCACACGTCTGTTCCTGCCCCCTGCACCGGCAGAGAGCTCGGGGGAGCCAGAGTCTGTCAGGCAGCTGCTGGGCTGGCCGCCTGTGTGGGAAGGGGCAGAGCCGACCTAGGGGCACACTGGGCCTCTTGCTCTCCCTGCTACCCTGAGGCTGCTGGGCCAAAGAGGTCTTGGGCATCCAGCCCCTTGCTGGTCCCTTCTCTCTGACGAGGCCCTCTGAGCTCCAGCCCCTTGCAGTGTGGAGACAGCCCCTGCCAGCAACCTCCTCTCCAAGGAAGCCTCAAGCGAGGCCTAGGCCCAGGGGAAAGGCACCAGCGGGGATGAGCCTGGGGAGGCGCCCGGGCATGTCTGGACCCAGTCCCCGCAGCCTGCCCCTTGCTGGGGCAGTACCCCCAGAGGCCAGGAAGGTCTGGGCAAGGCTGGCCAGGGGCAGGGGCCCTGCTGGGTCCTGCCCCTGGCCTGTGGGGCCTCTGAGCACAACCGGCCCTCTGCCGCTGGAAGACCTCCCCGGCTGCCTCCAAAGGCCGCTTTGCAAGCACTCTCGCCGGCTGTTCCCGCCAGCCGTGCACAACGCTCCCAAGCCCGGGAGAAAAGCGCTTCGGGGTGGTGCTCTCTCCCGGCCCTTGCCCCTGAGCCTGGGGGCCAGGCAGGGGGTCCACACTCCCAGGCCAAGGCAGAACCACATGCACACGTCTGTTCCTGCCCCCTGCACCGGCAGAGAGCTCGGGGGAGCCAGAGTCTGTCAGGCAGCTGCTGGGCTGGCCGCCTGTGTGGGAAGGGGCAGAGCCGACCTAGGGGCACACTGGGCCTCTTGCCCTCCCTGCTGCCCTGAGGCTGCTGGGCCAAAGAGGTCTTGGGCATCCAGCCCCTTGCTGGTCCCTTCCCTCTGACGAGGCCCTCTGAGCTCCAGCCCCTTGCAGTGTGGAGACAGCCCCTGCCAGCAACCTCCTCTCCAAGGAGGCCTCAAGCGAGGCCTAGGCCCAGGGGAAAGGCACCAGCGGGGATGGGCCTGGGGAGGCGCCCGGGCATGTCTGGACCCAGTCCCCGCAGGCTGCCCCTTGCTGGAGCAGTACCCCCGGAGGCCAGGAAGGTCTGGGCAAGGCTGGCCAGGGGCAGGGGCCCTGCTGGGTCCTGCCCCTGGCCTCTGGGGCCTCTGAGCACAACCGGCCCTCTCCCGCTGGAAGACCTCCCCGGCTGCCTCCAAAGGCCGCTTTGCAAGCACTCTCGCCGGCTGTTCCCGCCAGCCGCGCACAACGCTCCCAAGCCCGGGAGAAAAGCGCTTCGGGGTGGTGCTCTCTCCCGGCCCTTGCCCCTGAGCCTGGGGGCCAGGCAGGGGGTCCACACTCCCAGGCCAAGGCAGAACCACATGCACACGTCTGTTCCTGCCCCCTGCACCGGCAGAGAGCTCGGGGGAGCCAGAGTCTGTCAGGCAGCTGCTGGGCTGGCCGCCTGTGTGGGAAGGGGCAGAGCCGACCTAGGGGCACACTGGGCCTCTTGCTCTCCCTGCTGCCCTGAGGCTGCTGGGCCAAAGAGGTCTTGGGCATCCAGCCCCTTGCTGGTCCCTTCCCTCTGACGAGGCCCTCTGAGCTCCAGCCCCTTGCAGTGTGGAGACAGCCCCTGCCAGCAACCTCCTCTCCAAGGAGGCCTCAAGCGAGGCCTAGGCCCAGGGGAAAGGCACCAGCGGGGATGAGCCTGGGGAGGCGCCCGGGCATGTCTGGACCCAGTCCCCGCAGCCTGCCCCTTGCTGGGGCAGTACCCCCGGAGGCCAGGAAGGTCTGGGCAAGGCTGGCCAGGGGCAGGGGCCCTGCTGGGTCCTGCCCCTGGCCTGTGGGGCCTCTGAGCACAACCGGCCCTCTCCCGCTGGAAGACCTCCCCGGCTGCCTCCAAAGGCCGCTTTGCAAGCACTCTCGCTGGCTGTTCCCGCCAGCCGCGCACAACGCTCCCAAGCCCGGGAGAAAAGCGCTTCGGGGTGGTGCTCTCTCCCGGCCCTTGCCCCTGAGCCTGGGGGCCAGGCAGGGGGTCCACACTCCCAGGCCAAGGCAGAACCACATGCACACGTCTGTTCCTGCCCCCTGCACCGGCAGAGAGCTCGGGGGAGCCAGAGTCTGTCAGGCAGCTGCTGGGCTGGCCGCCTGTGTGGGAAGGGGCAGAGCCGACCTAGGGGCACACTGGGCCTCTTGCTCTCCCTGCTGCCCTGAGGCTGCTGGGCCAAAGAGGTCTTGGGCATCCAGCCCCTTGCTGGTCCCTTCCCTCTGACGAGGCCCTCTGAGCTCCAGCCCCTTGCAGTGTGGAGACAGCCCCTGCCAGCAACCTCCTCTCCAAGGAGGCCTCAAGCGAGGCCTAGGCCCAGGGGAAAGGCACCAGCGGGGATGAGCCTGGGGAGGCGCCCGGGCATGTCTGGACCCAGTCCCCGCAGCCTGCCCCTTGCTGGGGCAGTACCCCCGGAGGCCAGGAAGGTCTGGGCAAGGCTGGCCAGGGGCAGGGGCCCTGCTGGGTCCTGCCCCTGGCCTGTGGGGCCTCTGAGCACAACCGGCCCTCTCCCGCTGGAAGACCTCCCCGGCTGCCTCCAAAGGCCGCTTTGCAAGCACTCTCGCCGGCTGTTCCCGCCAGCCGCGCACAACGCTCCCAAGCCCGGGAGAAAAGCGCTTCGGGGTGGTGCTCTCTCCCGGCCCTTGCCCCTGAGCCTGGGGGCCAGGCAGGGGGTCCACACTCCCAGGCCAAGGCAGAACCACATGCACACGTCTGTTCCTGCCCCCTGCACCGGCAGAGAGCTCGGGGGAGCCAGAGTCTGTCAGGCAGCTGCTGGGCTGGCCGCCTGTGTGGGAAGGGGCAGAGCCGACCTAGGGGCACACTGGGCCTCTTGCTCTCCCTGCTGCCCTGAGGCTGCTGGGCCAAAGAGGTCTTGGGCATCCAGCCCCTTGCTGGTCCCTTCCCTCTGACGAGGCCCTCTGAGCTCCAGCACCTTGCAGTGTGGAGACAGCCCCTGCCAGCAACCTCCTCTCCAAGGAGGCCTCAAGCCAGGCCTAGGCCTAGGGGAAAGGCACCAGCGGGGATGAGCCTGGGGAGGCGCCCGGGCATGTCTGGACCCAGTCCCCGCAGCCTGCCCCTTGCTGGGGCAGTACCCCCGGAGGCCAGGAAGGTCTGGGCAAGGCTGGCCAGGGGCAGGGGCCCTGCTGGGTCCTGCCCCTGGCCTGTGGGGCCTCTGAGCACAACCGGCCCTCTACCGCTGGAAGACCTGCCGGGCTGCCTCCAAAGGCCGCTTTGCAAGCACTCTCGCCGGCTGTTCCCGCCAGCCGCGCACAACGCTCCCAAGCCCGGGAGAAAAGCGCTTCGGGGTGGTGCTCTCTCCCGGCCCTTGCCCCTGAGCCTGGGGCCCAGGCAGGGGGTCCACACTCCCAGGCCAAGGCAGAACCACATGCACACGTCTGTTCCTGCCCCCTGCACCGACAGAGAGCTCGGGGGAGCCAGAGTCTGTCAGGCAGCTGCTGGGCTGGCCGCCTGTGTGGGAAGGGGCAGAGCCGACCTAGGGGCACACTGGGCCTCTTGCTCTCCCTGCTGCCCTGAGGCTGCTGGGCCAAAGAGGTCTTAGGCATCCAGCCCCTTGCTGGTCCCTTCCCTCTGACGAGGCCCTCTGAGCTCCAGCCCCTTGCAGTGTGGAGACAGCCCCTGCCAGCAACCTCCTCTCCAAGGAGGCCTCAAGCGAGGCCTAGGCCCAGGGGAAAGGCACCAGCGGGGATGAGCCTGGGGAGGCGCCCGGGCATGTCTGGACCCAGTCCCCGCAGCCTGCCCCTTGCTGGGGCAGTACCCCCGGAGGCCAGGAAGGTCTGGGCAAGGCTGGCCAGGGGCAGGGGCCCTGCTGGGTCCTGCCCCTGGCCTGTGGGGCCTCTGAGCACAACCGGCCCTCTCCCGCTGGAAGACCTCCCCGGCTGCCTCCAAAGGCCGCTTTGCAAGCACTCTCGCCGGCTGTTCCCGCCAGCCGCGCACAACGCTCCCAAGCCCGGGAGAAAAGCGCTTCGGGGTGGTGCTCTCTCCCGGCCCTTGCCCCTGAGCCTGGGGGCCAGGCAGGGGGTCCACACTCCCAGGCCAAGGCAGAACCACATGCACACGTCTGTTCCTGCCCCCTGCACCGGCAGAGAGCTCGGGGGAGCCAGAGTCTGTCAGGCAGCTGCTGGGCTGGCCGCCTGTGTGGGAAGGGGCAGAGCCGACCTAGGGGCACACTGGGCCTCTTGCTCTCCCTGCTGCCCTGAGGCTGCTGGGCCAAAGAGGTCTTGGGCATCCAGCCCCTTGCTGGTCCCTTCCCTCTGACGAGGCCCTCTGAGCTCCAGCCCCTTGCAGTGTGGAGACAGCCCCTGCCAGCAACCTCCTCTCCAAGGAGGCCTCAAGCGAGGCCTAGGCCCAGGGGAAAGGCACCAGCGGGGATGAGCCTGGGGAGGCGCCCGGGCATGTCTGGACCCAGTCCCCGCAGCCTGCCCCTTGCTGGGGCAGTACCCCCGGAGGCCAGGAAGGTCTGGGCAAGGCTGGCCAGGGGCAGGGGCCCTGCTGGGTCCTGCCCCTGGCCTGTGGGGCCTCTGAGCACAACCGGCCCTCTCCCGCTGGAAGACCTCCCCGGCTGCCTCCAAAGGCCGCTTTGCAAGCACTCTCGCCGGCTGTTCCCGCCAGCCGCGCACAACGCTCCCAAGCCCGGGAGAAAAGCGCTTCGGGGTGGTGCTCTCTCCCGGCCCTTGCCCCTGAGCCTGGGGGCCAGGCAGGGGGTCCACACTCCCAGGCCAAGGCAGAACCACATGCACACGTCTGTTCCTGCCCCCTGCACCGGCAGAGAGCTCGGGGGAGCCAGAGTCTGTCAGGCAGCTGCTGGGCTGGCCGCCTGTGTGGGAAGGGGCAGAGCCGACCTAGGGGCACACTGGGCCTCTTGCTCTCCCTGCTGCCCTGAGCCTGCTGGGCCAAAGAGGTCTTGGGCATCCAGCCCCTTGCTGGTCCCTTCCCTCTGACGAGGCCCTCTGAGCTCCAGCACCTTGCAGTGTGGAGACAGCCCCTGCCAGCAACCTCCTCTCCAAGGAGGCCTCAAGCCAGGCCTAGGCCTAGGGGAAAGGCACCAGCGGGGATGAGCCTGGGGAGGCGCCCGGGCATGTCTGGACCCAGTCCCCGCAGCCTGCCCCTTGCTGGGGCAGTACCCCCGGAGGCCAGGAAGGTCTGGGCAAGGCTGGCCAGGGGCAGGGGCCCTGCTGGGTCCTGCCCCTGGCCTGTGGGGCCTCTGAGCACAACCGGCCCTCTCCCGCTGGAAGACCTGCCCGGCTGCCTCCAAAGGCTGCTTTGCAAGCACTCTCGCCGGCTGTTCCCGCCAGCCGCGCACAACGCTCCCAAGCCCGGGAGAAAAGCGCTTCGGGGTGGTGCTCTCTCCCGGCCCTTGCCCCTGAGCCTGGGGCCCAGGCAGGGGGTCCACACTCCCAGGCCAAGGCAGAACCACATGCACACGTCTGTTCCTGCCCCCTGCACCGACAGAGAGCTCGGGGGAGCCAGAGTCTGTCAGGCAGCTGCTGGGCTGGCCGCCTGTGTGGGAAGGGGCAGAGCCGACCTAGGGGCACACTGGGCCTCTTGCTCTCCCTGCTGCCCTGAGGCTGCTGGGCCAAAGAGGTCTTCGGCATCCAGCCCCTTGCTGGTCCCTTCCCTCTGACGAGGCCCTCTGAGCTCCAGCACCTTGCAGTGTGGAGACAGCCCCTGCCAGCAACCTCCTCTCCAAGGAGGCCTCAAGCGAGGCCTAGGCCCAGGGGAAAGGCACCAGCGGGGATGAGCCTGGGGAGGCGCCCGGGCATGTCTGGACCCAGTCCCCGCAGCCTGCCCCTTGCTGGGGCAGTACCCCCGGAGGCCAGGAAGGTCTGGGCAAGGCTGGCCAGGGGCAGGGGCCCTGCTGGGTCCTGCCCCTGGCCTGTGGGGCCTCTGAGCACAACCGGCCCTCTGCCGCTGGAAGACCTCCCCGGCTGCCTCCAAAGGCCGCTTTGCAAGCACTCTCGCCGGCTGTTCCCGCCAGCCGCGCACAACGCTCCCAAGCCCGGGAGAAAAGCGCTTCGGGGTGGTGCTCTCTCCCGGCCCTTGCCCCTGAGCCTGGGAGCCAGGCAGGGGGTCCACACTCCCAGGCCAAGGCAGAACCACATGCACACGTCTGTTCCTGCCCCCTGCACCGGCAGAGAGCTCGGGGGAGCCAGAGTCTGTCAGGCAGCTGCTGGGCTGGCCGCCTGTGTGGGAAGGGGCAGAGCCGACCTAGGGGCACACTGGGCCTCTTGCTCTCCCTGCTGCCCTGAGGCTGCTGGGCCAAAGAGGTCTTGGGCATCCAGCCCCTTGCTGGTCCCTTCCCTCTGACGAGGCCCTCTGAGCTCCAGCCCCTTGCAGTGTGGAGACAGCCCCTGCCAGCAACCTCCTCTCCAAGGAGGCCTCAAGCGAGGCCTAGGCCCAGGGGAAAGGCACCAGCGGGGATGAGCCTGGGGAGGCGCCCGGGCATGTCTGGACCCAGTCCCCGCAGCCTGCCCCTTGCTGGGGCAGTACCCCCGGAGGCCAGGAAGGTCTGGGCAAGGCTGGCCAGGGGCAGGGGCCCTGCTGGGTCCTGCCCCTGGCCTGTGGGGCCTCTGAGCACAACCGGCCCTCTCCCGCTGGAAGACCTCCCTGGCTGCCTCCAAAGGCCGCTTTGCAAGCACTCTCGCCGGCTGTTCCCGCCAGCCGCGCACAACGCTCCCAAGCCCGGGAGAAAAGCGCTTCGGGGTGGTGCTCTCTCCCGGCCCTTGCCCCTGAGCCTGGGGGCCAGGCAGGGGGTCCACACTCCCAGGCCAAGGCAGAACCACATGCACACGTCTGTTCCTGCCCCCTGCACCGGCAGAGAGCTCGGGGGAGCCAGAGTCTGTCAGGCAGCTGCTGGGCTGGCCGCCTGTGTGGGAAGGGGCAGAGCCGACCTAGGGGCACACTGGGCCTCTTGCTCTCCCTGCTGCCCTGAGGCTGCTGGGCCAAAGAGGTCTTGGGCATCCAGCCCCTTGCTGGTCCCTTCCCTCTGACGAGGCCCTCTGAGCTCCAGCCCCTTGCAGTGTGGAGACAGCCCCTGCCAGCAACCTCCTCTCCAAGGAGGCCTCAAGCGAGGCCTAGGCCCAGGGGAAAGGCACCAGCGGGGATGAGCCTGGGGAGGCGCCCGGGCATGTCTGGACCCAGTCCCCGCAGCCTGCCCCTTGCTGGGGCAGTACCCCCGGAGGCCAGGAAGGTCTGGGCAAGGCTGGCCAGGGGCAGGGGCCCTGCTGGGTCCTGCCCCTGGCCTGTGGGGCCTCTGAGCACAACCGGCCCTCTCCCGCTGGAAGACCTCCCCGGCTGCCTCCAAAGGCCGCTTTGCAAGCACTCTCGCCGGCGGTTCCCGCCAGCCGTGCACAACGCTCCCAAGCCCGGGAGAAAAGCTCTTCGGGGTGGTGCTCTCTCCCGGCCCTTGCCCCTGAGCCTGGGGGCCAGGCAGGGGGTCCACAATCCCAGACCAAGGCAGAACCACATGCACACGTCTGTTCCTGCCCCCTGCACCGGCAGAGAGCTCGGGGGAGCCAGAGTCTGTCAGGCAGCTGCTGGGCTGGCCGCCTGTGTGGGAAGGGGCAGAGCCGACCTAGGGGCACACTGGGCCTCTTGCTCTCCCTGCTGCCCTGAGGCTGCTGGGCCAAAGAGGTCTTGGGCATCCAGCCCCTTGCTGGTCCCTTCCCTCTGACGAGGCCCTCTGAGCTCCAGCCCCTTGCAGTGTGGAGACAGCCCCTGCCAGCAACCTCCTCTCCAAGGAGGCCTCAAGCGAGGCCTAGGCCCAGGGGAAAGGCACCAGCGGGGATGAGCCTGGGGAGGCGCCCGGGCATGTCTGGACCCAGTCCCCGCAGCCTGCCCCTTGCTGGGGCAGTACCCCCGGAGGCCAGGAAGGTCTGGGCAAGGCTGGCCAGGGGCAGGGGCCCTGCTGGGTCCTGCCCCTGGCCTGTGGGGCCTCTGAGCACAACCGGCCCTCTCCCGCTGGAAGACCTCCCCGGCTGCCTCCAAAGGCCGCTTTGCAAGCACTCTCGCCGGCTGTTCCCGCCAGCCGCGCACAACGCTCCCAAGCCCGGGAGAAAAGCGCTTCGGGGTGGTGCTCTCTCCCGGCCCTTGCCCCTGAGCCTGGGGGCCAGGCAGGGGCTCCACACTCCCAGGCCAAGGCAGAACCACATGCACACGTCTGTTCCTGCCCCCTGCACCGGCAGAGAGCTCGGGGGAGCCAGAGTCTGTCAGGCAGCTGCTGGGCTGGCCGCCTGTGTGGGAAGGGGCAGAGCCGACCTAGGGGCACACTGGGCCTCTTGCTCTCCCTGCTGCCCTGAGGCTGCTGGGCCAAAGAGGTCTTGGGCATCCAGCCCCTTGCTGGTCCCTTCCCTCTGACGAGGCCCTCTGAGCTCCAGCCCCTTGCAGTGTGGAGACAGCCCCTGCCAGCAACCTCCTCTCCAAGGAGGCCTCAAGCGAGGCCTAGGCCCAGGGGAAAGGCACCAGCGGGGATGAGCCTGGGGAGGCGCCCGGGCATGTCTGGACCCAGTCCCCGCAGCCTGCCCCTTGCTGGGGCAGTACCCCCGGAGGCCAGGAAGGTCTGGGCAAGGCTGGCCAGGGGCAGGGGCCCTGCTGGGTCCTGCCCCTGGCCTGTGGGGCCTCTGAGCACAACCGGCCCTCTGCCGCTGGAAGACCTCCCCGGCTGCCTCCAAAGGCCGCTTTGCAAGCACTCTCGCCGGCTGTTCCCGCCAGCCGCGCACAACGCTCCCAAGCCCGGGAGAAAAGCGCTTCGGGGTGGTGCTCTCTCCCGGCCCTTGCCCCTGAGCCTGGGGGCCAGGCAGGGGGTCCACACTCCCAGGCCAAGGCAGAACCACATGCACACGTCTGTTCCTGCCCCCTGCACCGGCAGAGAGCTCGGGGGAGCCAGAGTCTGTCAGGCAGCTGCTGGGCTGGCCGCCTGTGTGGGAAGGGGCAGAGCCGACCTAGGGGCACACTGGGCCTCTTGCTCTCCCTGCTGCCCTGAGGCTGCTGGGCCAAAGAGGTCTTGGGCATCCAGCCACGTGCTGGTCCCTTCCCTCTGACGAGGCCCTCTGAGCTCCAGCCCCTTGCAGTGTGGAGACAGCCCCTGCCAGCAACCTCCTCTCCAAGGAGGCCTCAAGCGAGGCCTAGGCCCAGGGGAAAGGCACCAGCGGGGATGAGCCTGGGGAGGCGCCCGGGCATGTCTGGACCCAGTCCCCGCAGCCTGCCCCTTGCTGGGGCAGTACCCCCGGAGGCCAGGAAGGTCTGGGCAAGGCTGGCCAGGGGCAGGGGCCCTGCTGGGTCCTGCCCCTGGCCTGTGGGGCCTCTGAGCACAACCGGCCCTCTCCCGCTGGAAGACCTCCCCGGCTGCCTCCAAAGGCCGCTTTGCAAGCACTCTCGCCGGCTGTTCCCGCCAGCCGCGCACAACGCTCCCAAGCCCGGGAGAAAAGCGCTTCGGGGTGGTGCTTTCTCCCGGCCCTTGCCCCT
Organism: Cervus elaphus; assembly: GCF_910594005.1. Classification (NCBI taxonomy): domain Eukaryota; kingdom Metazoa; phylum Chordata; class Mammalia; order Artiodactyla; family Cervidae; genus Cervus; species Cervus elaphus. The sequence goes on along the minus strand of NW_025316702.1, from coordinate 776,199 downwards.
GAGCCTGGGGGCCAGGCAGGGGCTCCACACTCCCAGGCCAAGGCAGAACCACATGCACACGTCTGTTCCTGCCCCCTGCACCGGCAGAGAGCTCGGGAGAGCCAGAGTCTGTCAGGCAGCTGCTGGGCTGGCCGCCTGTGTGGGAAGGGGCAGAGCCGACCTAGGGGCACACTGGGCCTCTTGCTCTCCCTGCTGCCCTGAGGCTGCTGGGCCAAAGAGGTCTTGGGCATCCAGCCCCTTGCTGGTCCCTTCCCTCTGACGAGGCCCTCTGAGCTCCAGCCCCTTGCAGTGTGGAGACAGCCCCTGCCAGCAACCTCCTCTCCAAGGAGGCCTCAAGCGAGGCCTAGGCCCAGGGGAAAGGCACCAGCGGGGATGAGCCTGGGGAGGCGCCCGGGCATGTCTGGACCCAGTCCCCGCAGCCTGCCCCTTGCTGGGGCAGTACCCCCGGAGGCCAGGAAGGTCTGGGCAAGGCTGGCCAGGGGCAGGGGCCCTGCTGGGTCCTGCCCTTGGCCTTTGGGGCCTCTGAGCACAACCGGCCCTCTCCCGCTGGAAGACCTCCCCGGCTGCCTCCAAAGGCCGCTTTGCAAGCACTCTCGCCGGCTGTTCCCGCCAGCCGCGCACAATGCTCCCAAGCCCGGGAGAAAAGCGCTTCGGGGTGGTGCTCTCTCCCGGCCCTTGCCCCTGAGCCTGGGGGCCAGGCAGGGGGTCCACACTCCCAGGCCAAGGCAGAACCACATGCACACGTCTGTTCCTGCCCCCTGCACCAGCAGAGAGCTCGGGGGAGCCAGAGTCTGTCAGGCAGCTGCTGGGCTGGCCGCCTGTGTGGGAAGGGGCAGAGCCGACCTAGGGGCACACTGGGCCTCTTGCTCTCCCTGCTGCCCTGAGGCTGCTGGGCCAAAGAGGTCTTGGGCATCCAGCCACGTGCTGGTCCCTTCCCTCTGACGAGGCCCTCTGAGCTCCAGCCCCTTGCAGTGTGGAGACAGCCCCTGCCAGCAACCTCCTCTCCAAGGAGGCCTCAAGCGAGGCCTAGGCCCAGGGGAAAGGCACCAGCGGGGATGAGCCTGGGGAGGCGCCCGGGCATGTCTGGACCCAGTCCCCGCAGCCTGCCCCTTGCTGGGGCAGTACCCCCGGAGGCCAGGAAGGTCTGGGCAAGGCTGGCCAGGGGCAGGGGCCCTGCTGGGTCCTGCCCCTGGCCTGTGGGGCCTCTGAGCACAACCGGCCCTCTCCCGCTGGAAGACCTCCCCGGCTGCCTCAAAAGGCCGCTTTGCAAGCACTCTCGCCGGCTGTTCCCGCCACCCGCGCACAACGCTCCCAAGCCCGGGAGAAAAGCGCTTCGGGGTGGTGCTCTCTCCCGGCCCTTGCCCCTGAGCCTGGGGGCCAGGCAGGGGGTCCACACTCCCAGGCCAAGGCAGAACCACATGCACACGTCTGTTCCTGCCCCCTGCACCGGCAGAGAGCTCGGGGGAGCCAGAGTCTGTCAGGCAGCTGCTGGGCTGGCCGCCTGTGTGGGAAGGGGCAGAGCCGACCTAGGGGCACACTGGGCCTCTTGCTCTCCCTGCTGCCCTGAGGCTGCTGGGCCAAAGAGGTCTTGGGCATCCAGCCCCTTGCTGGTCCCTTCCCTCTGACGAGGCCCTCTGAGCTCCAGCCCCTTGCAGTGTGGAGACAGCCCCTGCCAGCAACCTCCTCTCCAAGGAGGCCTCAAGCGAGGCCTAGGCCCAGGGGAAAGGCACCAGCGGGGATGAGCCTGGGGAGGCGCCCGGGCATGTCTGGACCCAGTCCCCGCAGCCTGCCCCTTGCTGGGGCAGTACCCCCGGAGGCCAGGAAGGTCTGGGCAAGGCTGGCCAGGGGCAGGGGCCCTGCTGGGTCCTGCCCCTGGCCTGTGGGGCCTCTGAGCACAACCGGCCCTCTGCCGCTGGAAGACCTCCCCGGCAGCCTCCAAAGGCCGCTTTGCAAGCACTCTCGCCGGCTGTTCCCGCCAGCCGCGCACAACGCTCCCAAGCCCGGGAGAAAAGCGCTTCGGGGTGGTGCTCTCTCCCGGCCCTTGCCCCTGAGCCTGGGGGCCAGGCAGGGGCTCCACACTCCCAGGCCAAGGCAGAACCACATGCACACGTCTGTTCCTGCCCCCTGCACCGGCAGAGAGCTCGGGGGAGCCAGAGTCTGTCAGGCAGCTGCTGGGCTGGCCGCCTGTGTGGGAAGGGGCAGAGCCGACCTAGGGGCACACTGGGCCTCTTGCTCTCCCTGCTGCCCTGAGGCTGCTGGGCCAAAGAGGTCTTGGGCATCCAGCCCCTTGCTGGTCCCTTCCCTCTGACGAGGCCCTCTGAGCTCCAGCCCCTTGCAGTGTGGAGACAGCCCCTGCCAGCAACCTCCTCTCCAAGGAGGCCTCAAGCGAGGCCTAGGCCCAGGGGAAAGGCACCAGCGGGGATGAGCCTGGGGAGGCGCCCGGGCATGTCTGGACCCAGTCCCCGCAGCCTGCCCCTTGCTGGGGCAGTACCCCCGGAGGCCAGGAAGGTCTGGGCAAGGCTGGCCAGGGGCAGGGGCCCTGCTGGGTCCTGCCCCTGGCCTGTGGGGCCTCTGAGCACAACCGGCCCTCTCCCGCTGGAAGACCTCCCCGGCTGCCTCCAAAGGCCGCTTTGCAAGCACTCTCGCCGGCTGTTCCCGCCAGCCGCGCACAACGCTCCCAAGCCCGGGAGAAAAGCGCTTCGGGGTGGTGCTCTCTCCCGGCCCTTGCCCCTGAGCCTGGGGGCCAGGCAGGGGCTCCACACTCCCAGGCCAAGGCAGAACCACATGCACACGTCTGTTCCTGCCCCCTGCCCCGGCAGAGAGCTCGGGGGAGCCAGAGTCTGTCAGGCAGCTGCTGGGCTGGCCGCCTGTGTGGGAAGGGGCAGAGCCGACCTAGGGGCACACTGGGCCTCTTGCTCTCCCTGCTGCCCTGAGGCTGCTGGGCCAAAGAGGTCTTGGGCATCCAGCCCCTTGCTGGTCCCTTCCCTCTGACGAGGCCCTCTGAGCTCCAGCCCCTTGCAGTGTGGAGACAGCCCCTGCCAGCAACCTCCTCTCCAAGGAGGCCTCAAGCGAGGCCTAGGCCCAGGGGAAAGGCACCAGCGGGGATGAGCCTGGGGAGGCGCCCGGGCATGTCTGGACCCAGTCCCCGCAGCCTGCCCCTTGCTGGGGCAGTACCCCCGGAGGCCAGGAAGGTCTGGGCAAGGCTGGCCAGGGGCAGGGGCCCTGCTGGGTCCTGCCCCTGGCCTGTGGGGCCTCTGAGCACAACCGGCCCTCTCCCGCTGGAAGACCTCCCCGGCTGCCTCCAAAGGCCGCTTTGCAAGCACTCTCGCCGGCTGTTCCCGCCAGCCGCGCACAACGCTCCCAAGCCCGGGAGAAAAGCGCTTCGGGGTGGTGCTCTCTCCCGGCCCTTGCCCCTGAGCCTGGGGGCCAGGCAGGGGGTCCACACTCCCAGGCCAAGGCAGAACCACATGCACACGTCTGTTCCTGCCCCCTGCACCGGCAGAGAGCTCGGGGGAGCCAGAGTCTGTCAGGCAGCTGCTGGGCTGGCCGCCTGTGTGGGAAGGGGCAGAGCCGACCTAGGGGCACACTGGGCCTCTTGCTCTCCCTGCTGCCCTGAGGCTGCTGGGCCAAAGAGGTCTTGGGCATCCAGCCCCTTGCTGGTCCCTTCCCTCTGACGAGGCCCTCTGAGCTCCAGCCCCTTGCAGTGTGGAGACAGCCCCTGCCAGCAACCTCCTCTCCAAGGAGGCCTCAAGCGAGGCCTAGGCCCAGGGGAAAGGCACCAGCGGGGATGAGCCTGGGGAGGCGCCCGGGCATGTCTGGACCCAGTCCCCGCAGCCTGCCCCTTGCTGGGGCAGTACCCCCGGAGGCCAGGAAGGTCTGGGCAAGGCTGGCCAGGGGCAGGGGCCCTGCTGGGTCCTGCCCCTGGCCTGTGGGGCCTCTGAGCACAACCGGCCCTCTCCCGCTGGAAGACCTCCCCGGCTGCCTCCAAAGGCCGCTTTGCAAGCACTCTCGCCGGCTGTTCCCGCCAGCCGCGCACAACGCTCCCAAGCCCGGGAGAAAAGCGCTTCGGGGTGGTGCTCTCTCCCGGCCCTTGCCCCTGAGCCTGGGGGCCAGGCAGGGGCTCCACACTCCCAGGCCAAGGCAGAACCACATGCACACGTCTGTTCCTGCCCCCTGCACCGGCAGAGAGCTCGGGGGAGCCAGAGTCTGTCAGGCAGCTGCTGGGCTGGCCGCCTGTGTGGGAAGGGGCAGAGCCGACCTAGGGGCACACTGGGCCTCTTGCTCTCCCTGCTGCCCTGAGGCTGCTGGGCCAAAGAGGTCTTGGGCATCCAGCCCCTTGCTGGTCCCTTCCCTCTGACGAGGCCCTCTGAGCTCCAGCCCCTTGCAGTGTGGAGACAGCCCCTGCCAGCAACCTCCTCTCCAAGGAGGCCTCAAGCGAGGCCTAGGCCCAGGGGAAAGGCACCAGCGGGGATGAGCCTGGGGAGGCGCCCGGGCATGTCTGGACCCAGTCCCCGCAGCCTGCCCCTTGCTGGGGCAGTACCCCCGGAGGCCAGGAAGGTCTGGGCAAGGCTGGCCAGGGGCAGGGGCCCTGCTGGGTCCTGCCCCTGGCCTGTGGGGCCTCTGAGCACAACCGGCCCTCTGCCGCTGGAAGAGCTCCCCGGCTGCCTCCAAAGGCCGCTTTGCAAGCACTCTCGCCGGCTGTTCCCGCCAGCCGCGCACAACGCTCCCAAGCCCGGGAGAAAAGCGCTTCGGGGTGGTGCTCTCTCCCGGCCCTTGCCCCTGAGCCTGGGGGCCAGGCAGGGGCTCCACACTCCCAGGCCAAGGCAGAACCACATGCACACGTCTGTTCCTGCCCCCTGCACCGGCAGAGAGCTCGGGGGAGCCAGAGTCTGTCAGGCAGCTGCTGGGCTGGCCGCCTGTGTGGGAAGGGGCAGAGCCGACCTAGGGGCACACTGGGCCTCTTGCTCTCCCTGCTGCCCTGAGGCTGCTGGGCCAAAGAGGTCTTGGGCATCCAGCCCCTTGCTGGTCCCTTCCCTCTGACGAGGCCCTCTGAGCTCCAGCCCCTTGCAGTGTGGAGACAGCCCCTGCCAGCAACCTCCTCTCCAAGGAGGCCTCAAGCGAGGCCTAGGCCCAGGGGAAAGGCACCAGCGGGGATGAGCCTGGGGAGGCGCCCGGGCATGTCTGGACCCAGTCCCCGCAGCCTGCCCCTTGCTGGGGCAGTACCCCCGGAGGCCAGGAAGGTCTGGGCAAGGCTGGCCAGGGGCAGGGGCCCTGCTGGGTCCTGCCCCTGGCCTGTGGGGCCTCTGAGCACAACCGGCCCTCTGCCGCTGGAAGACCTCCCCGGCTGCCTCCAAAGGCCGCTTTGCAAGCACTCTCGCCGGCTGTTCCCGCCAGCCGCGCACAACGCTCCCAAGCCCGGGAGAAAAGCGCTTCGGGGTGGTGCTCTCTCCCGGCCCTTGCCCCTGAGCCTGGGGGCCAGGCAGGGGGTCCACACTCCCAGGCCAAGGCAGAACCACATGCACACGTCTGTTCCTGCCCCCTGCACCGGCAGAGAGCTCGGGGGAGCCAGAGTCTGTCAGGCAGCTGCTGGGCTGGCCGCCTGTGTGGGAAGGGGCAGAGCCGACCTAGGGGCACACTGGGCCTCTTGCTCTTCCTGCTGCCCTGAGGCTGCTGGGCCAAAGAGGTCTTGGGCATCCAGCCCCTTGCTGGTCCCTTCCCTCTGACGAGGCCCTCTGAGCTCCAGCCCCTTGCAGTGTGGAGACAGCCCCTGCCAGCAACCTCCTCTCCAAGGAGGCCTCAAGCGAGGCCTAGGCCCAGGGGAAAGGCACCAGCGGGGATGAGCCTGGGGAGGCGCCCGGGCATGTCTGGACCTAGTCCCCGCAGGCTGCCCCTTGCTGGGGCAGTACCCCCGGAGGCCAGGAAGGTCTGGGCAAGGCTGGCCAGGGGCAGGGGCCCTGCTGGGTCCTGCCCTTGGCCTTTGGGGCCTCTGAGCACAACCGGCCCTCTCCCGCTGGAAGACCTCCCCGGCTGCCTCCAAAGGCCGCTTTGCAAGCACTCTCGCCGGCTGTTCCCGCCAGCCGCGCACAATGCTCCCAAGCCCGGGAGAAAAGCGCTTCGGGGTGGTGCTCTCTCCCCGCCCTTGCCCCTGAGCCTGGGGGACAGGCAGGGGGTCCACACTCCCAGGCCAAGGCAGAACCACATGCACACGTCTGTTCCTGCCCCCTGCACCAGCAGAGAGCTCGGGGGAGCCAGAGTCTGTCAGGCAGCTGCTGGGCTGGCCGCCTGTGTGGGAAGGGGCAGAGCCGACCTAGGGGCACACTGGGCCTCTTGCTCTCCCTGCTGCCCTGAGGCTGCTGGGCCAAAGAGGTCTTGGGCATCCAGCCACGTGCTGGTCCCTTCCCTCTGACGAGGCCCTCTGAGCTCCAGCCCCTTGCAGTGTGGAGACAGCCCCTGCCAGCAACCTCCTCTCCAAGGAGGCCTCAAGCGAGGCCTAGGCCCAGGGGAAAGGCACCAGCGGGGATGAGCCTGGGGAGGCGCCCGGGCATGTCTGGACCCAGTCCCCGCAGCCTGCCCCTTGCTGGGGCAGTACCCCCGGAGGCCAGGAAGGTCTGGGCAAGGCTGGCCAGGGGCAGGGGCCCTGCTGGGTCCTGCCCCTGGCCTGTGGGGCCTCTGAGCACAACCGGCCCTCTGCCGCTGGAAGACCTCCCCGGCTGCCTCCAAAGGCCGCTTTGCAAGCACTCTCGCCGGCTGTTCCCGCCAGCCGCGCACAACGCTCCCAAGCCCGGGAGAAAAGCGCTTCGGGGTGGTGCTCTCTCCCGGCCCTTGCCCCTGAGCCTGGGGGCCAGGCAGGGGGTCCACACTCCCAGGCCAAGGCAGAACCACATGCACACGTCTGTTCCTGCCCCCTGCACCGGCAGAGAGCTCGGGGGAGCCAGAGTCTGTCAGGCAGCTGCTGGGCTGGCCGCCTGTGTGGGAAGGGGCAGAGCCGACCTAGGGGCACACTGGGCCTCTTGCTCTCCCTGCTGCCCTGAGGCTGCTGGGCCAAAGAGGTCTTGGGCATCCAGCCCCTTGCTGGTCCCTTCCCTCTGACGAGGCCCTCTGAGCTCCAGCCCCTTGCAGTGTGGAGACAGCCCCTGCCAGCAACCTCCTCTCCAAGGAGGCCTCAAGCGAGGCCTAGGCCCAGGGGAAAGGCACCAGCGGGGATGAGCCTGGGGAGGCGCCCGGGCATGTCTGGACCCAGTCCCCGCAGCCTGCCCCTTGCTGGGGCAGTACCCCCGGAGGCCAGGAAGGTCTGGGCAAGGCTGGCCAGGGGCAGGGGCCCTGCTGGGTCCTGCCCCTGGCCTGTGGGGCCTCTGAGCACAACCGGCCCTCTCCCGCTGGAAGACCTCCCCGGCTGCCTCCAAAGGCCGCTTTGCAAGCACTCTCGCCGGCTGTTCCCGCCAGCCGCGCACAACGCTCCCAAGCCCGGGAGAAAAGCGCTTCGGGGTGGTGCTCTCTCCCGGCCCTTGCCCCTGAGCCTGGGGGCCAGGCAGGGGGTCCACACTCCCAGGCCAAGGCAGAACCACATGCACACGTCTGTTCCTGCCCCCTGCACCGGCAGAGAGCTCGGGGGAGCCAGAGTCTGTCAGGCAGCTGCTGGGCTGGCCGCCTGTGTGGGAAGGGGCAGAGCCGACCTAGGGGCACACTGGGCCTCTTGCTCTTCCTGCTGCCCTGAGGCTGCTGGGCCAAAGAGGTCTTGGGCATCCAGCCCCTTGCTGGTCCCTTCCCTCTGACGAGGCCCTCTGAGCTCCAGCCCCTTGCAGTGTGGAGACAGCCCCTGCCAGCAACCTCCTCTCCAAGGAGGCCTCAAGCGAGGCCTAGGCCCAGGGGAAAGGCACCAGCGGGGATGAGCCTGGGGAGGCGCCCGGGCATGTCTGGACCCAGTCCCCGCAGCCTGCCCCTTGCTGGGGCAGTACCCCCGGAGGCCAGGAAGGTCTGGGCAAGGCTGGCCAGGGGCAGGGGCCCTGCTGGGTCCTGCCCTTGGCCTTTGGGGACTCTGAGCACAACCGGCCCTCTCCCGCTGGAAGACCTCCCCGGCTGCCTCCAAAGGCCGCTTTGCAAGCACTCTCGCCGGCTGTTCCCGCCAGCCGCGCACAATGCTCCCAAGCCCGGGAGAAAAGCGCTTCGGGGTGGTGCTCTCTCCCGGCCCTTGCCCCTGAGCCTGGGAGCCAGGCAGGGGGTCCACACTCCCAGGCCAAGGCAGAACCACATGCACACGTCTGTTCCTGCCCCCTGCACCGGCAGAGAGCTCGGGGGAGCCAGAGTCTGTCAGGCAGCTGCTGGGCTGGCCGCCTGTGTGGGAAGGGGCAGAGCCGACCTAGGGGCACACTGGGCCTCTTGCTCTCCCTGCTGCCCTGAGGCTGCTGGGCCAAAGAGGTCTTGGGCATCCAGCCCCTTGCTGGTCCCTTCCCTCTGACGAGGCCCTCTGAGCTCCAGCCCCTTGCAGTGTGGAGACAGCCCCTGCCAGCAACCTCCTCTCCAAGGAGGCCTCAAGCGAGGCCTAGGCCCAGGGGAAAGGCACCAGCGGGGATGAGCCTGGGGAGGCGCCCGGGCATGTCTGGACCCAGTCCCCGCAGCCTGCCCCTTGCTGGGGCAGTACCCCCGGAGGCCAGGAAGGTCTGGGCAAGGCTGGCCAGGGGCAGGGGCCCTGCTGGGTCCTGCCCCTGGCCTGTGGGGCCTCTGAGCACAACCGGCCCTCTCCCGCTGGAAGACCTCCCCGGCTGCCTCCAAAGGCCGCTTTGCAAGCACTCTCGCCGGCTGTTCCCGCCAGCCGCGCACAACGCTCCCAAGCCCGGGAGAAAAGCGCTTCGGGGTGGTGCTCTCTCCCGGCCCTTGCCCCTGAGCCTGGGGGCCAGGCAGGGGGTCCACACTCCCAGGCCAAGGCAGAACCACATGCACACGTCTGTTCCTGCCCCCTGCACCGGCAGAGAGCTCGGGGGAGCCAGAGTCTGTCAGGCAGCTGCTGGGCTGGCCGCCTGTGTGGGAAGGGGCAGAGCCGACCTAGGGGCACACTGGGCCTCTTGCTCTCCCTGCTGCCCTGAGGCTGCTGGGCCAAAGAGGTCTTGGGCATCCAGCCCCTTGCTGGTCCCTTCCCTCTGACGAGGCCCTCTGAGCTCCAGCCCCTTGCAGTGTGGAGACAGCCCCTGCCAGCAACCTCCTCTCCAAGGAGGCCTCAAGCGAGGCCTAGGCCCAGGGGAAAGGCACCAGCGGGGATGAGCCTGGGGAGGCGCCCGGGCATGTCTGGACCCAGTCCCCGCAGCCTGCCCCTTGCTGGGGCAGTACCCCCGGAGGCCAGGAAGGTCTGGGCAAGGCTGGCCAGGGGCAGGGGCCCTGCTGGGTCCTGCCCCTGGCCTGTGGGGCCTCTGAGCACAACCGGCCCTCTCCCGCTGGAAGACCTCCCCGGCTGCCTCCAAAGGCCGCTTTGCAAGCACTCTCGCCGGCTGTTCCCGCCAGCCGCGCACAACGCTCCCAAGCCCGGGAGAAAAGCGCTTCGGGGTGGTGCTCTCTCCCGGCCCTTGCCCCTGAGCCTGGGGGCCAGGCAGGGGGTCCACACTCCCAGGCCAAGGCAGAACCACATGCACACGTCTGTTCCTGCCCCCTGCACCGGCAGAGAGCTCGGGGGAGCCAGAGTCTGTCAGGCAGCTGCTGGGCTGGCCGCCTGTGTGGGAAGGGGCAGAGCCGACCTAGGGGCACACTGGGCCTCTTGCTCTTCCTGCTGCCCTGAGGCTGCTGGGCCAAAGAGGTCTTGGGCATCCAGCCCCTTGCTGGTCCCTTCCCTCTGACGAGGCCCTCTGAGCTCCAGCCCCTTGCAGTGTGGAGACAGCCCCTGCCAGCAACCTCCTCTCCAAGGAGGCCTCAAGCGAGGCCTAGGCCCAGGGGAAAGGCACCAGCGGGGATGAGCCTGGGGAGGCGCCCGGGCATGTCTGGACCCAGTCCCCGCAGCCTGCCCCTTGCTGGGGCAGTACCCCCGGAGGCCAGGAAGGTCTGGGCAAGGCTGGCCAGGGGCAGGGGCCCTGCTGGGTCCTGCCCCTGGCCTGTGGGGCCTCTGAGCACAACCGGCCCTCTCCCGCTGGAAGACCTCCCCGGCTGCCTCCAAAGGCCGCTTTGCAAGCACTCTCGCCGGCTGTTCCCGCCAGCCGCGCACAACGCTCCCAAGCCCGGGAGAAAAGCGCTTCGGGGTGGTGCTCTCTCCCGGCCCTTGCCCCTGAGCCTGGGGGCCAGGCAGGGGCTCCACACTCCCAGGCCAAGGCAGAACCACATGCACACGTCTGTTCCTGCCCCCTGCACCGGCAGAGAGCTCGGGGGAGCCAGAGTCTGTCAGGCAGCTGCTGGGCTGGCCGCCTGTGTGGGAAGGGGCAGAGCCGACCTAGGGGCACACTGGGCCTCTTGCTCTCCCTGCTGCCCTGAGGCTGCTGGGCCAAAGAGGTCTTGGGCATCCAGCCCCTTGCTGGTCCCTTCCCTCTGACGAGGCCCTCTGAGCTCCAGCCCCTTGCAGTGTGGAGACAGCCCCTGCCAGCAACCTCCTCTCCAAGGAGGCCTCAAGCGAGGCCTAGGCCCAGGGGAAAGGCACCAGCGGGGATGAGCCTGGGGAGGCGCCCGGGCATGTCTGGACCCAGTCCCCGCAGCCTGCCCGTTGCTGGGGCAGTACCCCCGGAGGCCAGGAAGGTCTGGGCAAGGCTGGCCAGGGGCAGGGGCCCTGCTGGGTCCTGCCCCTGGCCTGTGGGGCCTCTGAGCACAACCGGCCCTCTGCCGCTGGAAGACCTCCCCGGCAGCCTCCAAAGGCCGCTTTGCAAGCACTCTCGCCGGCTGTTCCCGCCAGCCGCGCACAACGCTCCCAAGCCCGGGAGAAAAGCGCTTCGGGGTGGTGCTCTCTCCCGGCCCTTGCCCCTGAGCCTGGGGGCCAGGCAGGGGCTCCACACTCCCAGGCCAAGGCAGAACCACATGCACACGTCTGTTCCTGCCCCCTGCACCGGCAGAGAGCTCGGGGGAGCCAGAGTCTGTCAGGCAGCTGCTGGGCTGGCCGCCTGTGTGGGAAGGGGCAGAGCCGACCTAGGGGCACACTGGGCCTCTTGCTCTCCCTGCTGCCCTGAGGCTGCTGGGCCAAAGAGGTCTTGGGCATCCAGCCCCTTGCTGGTCCCTTCCCTCTGACGAGGCCCTCTGAGCTCCAGCCCCTTGCAGTGTGGAGACAGCCCCTGCCAGCAACCTCCTCTCCAAGGAGGCCTCAAGCGAGGCCTAGGCCCAGGGGAAAGGCACCAGCGGGGATGAGCCTGGGGAGGCGCCCGGGCATGTCTGGACCCAGTCCCCGCAGCCTGCCCCTTGCTGGGGCAGTACCCCCGGAGGCCAGGAAGGTCTGGGCAAGGCTGGCCAGGGGCAGGGGCCCTGCTGGGTCCTGCCCCTGGCCTGTGGGGCCTCTGAGCACAACCGGCCCTCTCCCGCTGGAAGACCTCCCCGGCTGCCTCCAAAGGCCGCTTTGCAAGCACTCTCGCCGGCTGTTCCCGCCAGCCGCGCACAACGCTCCCAAGCCCGGGAGAAAAGCGCTTCGGGGTGGTGCTCTCTCCCGGCCCTTGCCCCTGAGCCTGGGGGCCAGGCAGGGGATCCACACTCCCAGGCCAAGGCAGAACCACATGCACACGTCTGTTCCTGCCCCCTGCACCGGCAGAGAGCTCGGGGGAGCCAGAGTCTGTCAGGCAGCTGCTGGGCTGGCCGCCTGTGTGGGAAGGGGCAGAGCCGACCTAGGGGCACACTGGGCCTCTTGCTCTCCCTGCTGCCCTGAGGCTGCTGGGCCAAAGAGGTCTTGGGCATCCAGCCCCTTGCTGGTCCCTTCCCTCTGACGAGGCCCTCTGAGCTCCAGCCCCTTGCAGTGTGGAGACAGCCCCTGCCAGCAACCTCCTCTCCAAGGAGGCCTCAAGCGAGGCCTAGGCCCAGGGGAAAGGCACCAGCGGGGATGAGCCTGGGGAGGCGCCCGGGCATGTCTGGACCCAGTCCCCGCAGCCTGCCCCTTGCTGGGGCAGTACCCCCGGAGGCCAGGAAGGTCTGGGCAAGGCTGGCCAGGGGCAGGGGCCCTGCTGGGTCCTGCCCCTGGCCTGTGGGGCCTCTGAGCACAACCGGCCCTCTCCCGCTGGAAGACCTCCCCGGCTGCCTCCAAAGGCCGCTTTGCAAGCACTCTCGCCGGCTGTTCCCGCCAGCCGCGCACAACGCTCCCAAGCCCGGGAGAAAAGCGCTTCGGGGTGGTGCTCTCTCCCGGCCCTTGCCCCTGAGCCTGGGGGCCAGGCAGGGGGTCCACACTCCCAGGCCAAGGCAGAACCACATGCACACGTCTGTTCCTGCCCCCTGCACCGGCAGAGAGCTCGGGGGAGCCAGAGTCTGTCAGGCAGCTGCTGGGCTGGCCGCCTGTGTGGGAAGGGGCAGAGCCGACCTAGGGGCACACTGGGCCTCTTGCTCTCCCTGCTGCCCTGAGGCTGCTGGGCCAAAGAGGTCTTGGGCATCCAGCCCCTTGCTGGTCCCTTCCCTCTGACGAGGCCCTCTGAGCTCCAGCCCCTTGCAGTGTGGAGACAGCCCCTGCCAGCAACCTCCTCTCCAAGGAGGCCTCAAGCGAGGCCTAGGCCCAGGGGAAAGGCACCAGCGGGGATGAGCCTGGGGAGGCGCCCGGGCATGTCTGGACCCAGTCCCCGCAGCCTGCCCCTTGCTGGGGCAGTACCCCCGGAGGCCAGGAAGGTCTGGGCAAGGCTGGCCAGGGGCAGGGGCCCTGCTGGGTCCTGCCCCTGGCCTGTGGGGCCTCTGAGCACAACCGGCCCTCTCCCGCTGGAAGACCTCCCCGGCTGCCTCCAAAGGCCGCTTTGCAAGCACTCTCGCCGGCTGTTCCCGCCAGCCGCGCACAACGCTCCCAAGCCCGGGAGAAAAGCGCTTCGGGGTGGTGCTCTCTCCCGGCCCTTGCCCCTGAGCCTGGGGGCCAGGCAGGGGGTCCACACTCCCAGGCCAAGGCAGAACCACATGCACACGTCTGTTCCTGCCCCCTGCACCGGCAGAGAGCTCGGGAGAGCCAGAGTCTGTCAGGCAGCTGCTGGGCTGGCCGCCTGTGTGGGAAGGGGCAGAGCCGACCTAGGGGCACACTGGGCCTCTTGCTCTCCCTGCTGCCCTGAGGCTGCTGGGCCAAAGAGGTCTTGGGCATCCAGCCCCTTGCTGGTCCCTTCCCTCTGACGAGGCCCTCTGAGCTCCAGCCCCTTGCAGTGTGGAGACAGCCCCTGCCAGCAACCTCCTCTCCAAGGAGGCCTCAAGCGAGGCCTAGGCCCAGGGGAAAGGCACCAGCGGGGATGAGCCTGGGGAGGCGCCCGGGCATGTCTGGACCCAGTCCCCGCAGCCTGCCCCTTGCTGGGGCAGTACCCCCGGAGGCCAGGAAGGTCTGGGCAAGGCTGGCCAGGGGCAGGGGCCCTGCTGGGTCCTGCCCCTGGCCTGTGGGGCCTCTGAGCACAACCGGCCCTCTGCCGCTGGAAGACCTCCCCGGCTGCCTCCAAAGGCCGCTTTGCAAGCACTCTCGCCGGCTGTTCCCGCCAGCCGCGCACAACGCTCCCAAGCCCGGGAGAAAAGCGCTTCGGGGTGGTGCTCTCTCCCGGCCCTTGCCCCTGAGCCTGGGGGCCAGGCAGGGGCTCCACACTCCCAGGCCAAGGCAGAACCACATGCACACGTCTGTTCCTGCCCCCTGCACCGGCAGAGAGCTCGGGGGAGCCAGAGTCTGTCAGGCAGCTGCTGGGCTGGCCGCCTGTGTGGGAAGGGGCAGAGCCGACCTAGGGGCACACTGGGCCTCTTGCTCTCCCTGCTGCCCTGAGGCTGCTGGGCCAAAGAGGTCTTGGGCATCCAGCCCCTTGCTGGTCCCTTCCCTCTGACGAGGCCCTCTGAGCTCCAGCCCCTTGCAGTGTGGAGACAGCCCCTGCCAGCAACCTCCTCTCCAAGGAGGCCTCAAGCGAGGCCTAGGCCCAGGGGAAAGGCACCAGCGGGGATGAGCCTGGGGAGGCGCCCGGGCATGTCTGGACCCAGTCCCCGCAGCCTGCCCGTTGCTGGGGCAGTACCCCCGGAGGCCAGGAAGGTCTGGGCAAGGCTGGCCAGGGGCAGGGGCCCTGCTGGGTCCTGCCCCTGGCCTGTGGGGCCTCTGAGCACAACCGGCCCTCTCCCGCTGGAAGAGCTCCCCGGCTGCCTCCAAAGGCCGCTTTGCAAGCACTCTCGCCGGCTGTTCCCGCCAGCCGCGCACAACGCTCCCAAGCCCGGGAGAAAAGCGCTTCCGGGTGGTGCTCTCTCCCGGCCCTTGCCCCTGAGCCTGGGGGCCAGGCAGGGGGTCCACACTCCCAGGCCAAGGCAGAACCACATGCACACGTCTGTTCCTGCCCCCTGCACCGGCAGAGAGCTCGGGGGAGCCAGAGTCTGTCAGGCAGCTGCTGGGCTGGCCGCCTGTGTGGGAAGGGGCAGAGCCGACCTAGGGGCACACTGGGCCTCTTGCTCTCCCTGCTGCCCTGAGGCTGCTGGGCCAAAGAGGTCTTGGGCATCCAGCCCCTTGCTGGTCCCTTCCCTCTGACGAGGCCCTCTGAGCTCCAGCCCCTTGCAGTGTGGAGACAGCCCCTGCCAGCAACCTCCTCTCCAAGGAGGCCTCAAGCGAGGCCTAGGCCCAGGGGAAAGGCACCAGCGGGGATGAGCCTGGGGAGGCGCCCGGGCATGTCTGGACCCAGTCCCCGCAGCCTGCCCCTTGCTGGGGCAGTACCCCCGGAGGCCAGGAAGGTCTGGGCAAGGCTGGCCAGGGGCAGGGGCCCTGCTGGGTCCTGCCCTTGGCCTTTGGGGCCTCTGAGCACAACCGGCCCTCTCCCGCTGGAAGACCTCCCCGGCTGCCTCCAAAGGCCGCTTTGCAAGCACTCTCGCCGGCTGTTCCCGCCAGCCGTGCACAACGCTCCCAAGCCCGGGAGAAAAGCGCTTCGGGGTGGTGCTCTCTCCCGGCCCTTGCCCCTGAGCCTGGGGGCCAGGCAGGGGGTCCACACTCCCAGGCCAAGGCAGAACCACATGCACACGTCTGTTCCTGCCCCCTGCACCGGCAGAGAGCTCGGGGGAGCCAGAGTCTGTCAGGCAGCTGCTGGGCTGGCCGCCTGTGTGGGAAGGGGCAGAGCCGACCTAGGGGCACACTGGGCCTCTTGCTCTCCCTGCTGCCCTGAGGCTGCTGGGCCAAAGAGGTCTTGGGCATCCAGCCCCTTGCTGGTCCCTTCCCTCTGACGAGGCCCTCTGAGCTCCAGCCCCTTGCAGTGTGGAGACAGCCCCTGCCAGCAACCTCCTCTCCAAGGAGGCCTCAAGCGAGGCCTAGGACAAGGGGAAAGGCACCAGCGGGGATGAGCCTGGGGAGGCGCCCGGGCATGTCTGGACCCAGTCCCCGCAGCCTGCCCCTTGCTGGGGCAGTACCCCCGGAGACCAGGAAGGTCTGGGCAAGGCTGGCCAGGCGCAGGGGCCCTGCTGGGTCCTGCCCCTGGCCTGTGGGGCCTCTGAGCACAACCGGCCCTCTCCCGCTGGAAGACCTCCCCGGCTGCCTCCAAAGGCCGCTTTGCAAGCACTCTCGCCGGCTGTTCCCGCCAGCCGCGCACAACGCTCCCAAGCCCGGGAGAAAAGCGCTTCGGGGTGGTGCTCTCTCCCGGCCCTTGCCCCTGAGCCTGGGGGCCAGGCAGGGGGTCCATACTCCCAGGCCAAGGCAGAACCACATGCACACGTCTGTTCCTGCCCCCTGCACCGGCAGAGAGCTCGGGGGAGCCAGAGTCTGTCAGGCAGCTGCTGGGCAGGCCGCCTGTGTGGGAAGGGGCAGAGCCGATCTAGGGGCACACTGGGCCTCTTGCTCTCCCTGCTGCCCTGAGGCTGCTGGGCCAAAGAGGTCTTGGGCATCCAGCCCCTTGCTGGTCCCTTCCCTCTGACGAGGCCCTCTGAGCTCCAGCCCCTTGCAGTGTGGAGACAGCCCCTGCCAGCAACCTCCTCTCCAAGGAGGCCTCAAGCGAGGCCTAGGCCCAGGGGAAAGGCACCAGCGGGGATGAGCCTGGGGAGGCGCCCGGGCATGTCTGGACCCAGTCCCCGCAGCCTGCCCCTTGCTGGGGCAGTACCCCCGGAGGCCAGGAAGGTCTGGGCAAGGCTGGCCAGGGGCAGGGGCCCTGCTGGGTCCTGCCCCTGGCCTGTGGGGCCTCTGAGCACAACCGGCCCTCTCCCGCTGGAAGACCTCCCCGGCTGCCTCCAAAGGCCGCTTTGCAAGCACTCTCGCCGGCTCTTCCCGCCAGCCGCGCACAACGCTCCCAAGCCCGGGAGAAAAGCGCTTCGGGGTGGTGCTCTCTCCCGGCCCTTGCCCCTGAGCCTGGGGGCCAGGCAGGGGGTCCACACTCCCAGGCCAAGGCAGAACCACATGCACACGTCTGTTCCTGCCCCCTGCACCGGCAGAGAGCTCGGGGGAGCCAGAGTCTGTCAGGCAGCTGCTGGGCTGGCCGCCTGTGTGGGAAGGGGCAGAGCCGACCTAGGGGCACACTGGGCCTCTTGCTCTCCCTGCTGCCCTGAGGCTGCTGGGCCAAAGAGGTCTTGGGCATCCAGCCCCTTGCTGGTCCCTTCCCTCTGACGAGGCCCTCTGAGCTCCAGCCCCTTGCAGTGTGGAGACAGCCCCTGCCAGCAACCTCCTCTCCAAGGAGGCCTCAAGCGAGGCCTAGGACCAGGGGAAAGGCACCAGCGGGGATGAGCCTGGGGAGGCGCCCGGGCATGTCTGGACCCAGTTCCCGGAGCCTGCGCCTTGCTGGGGCAGTACCCCCGGAGGCCAGGAAGGTCTGGGCAAGGCTGGCCAGGGGCAGGGGCCCTGCTGGGTCCTGCCCCTGGCCTGTGGGGCCTCTGAGCACAACCGGCCCTCTCCCGCTGGAAGACCTCCCCGGCTGCCTCCAAAGGCCGCTTTGCAAGCACTCTCGCCAGCTGTTCCCGCCAGCCGCGCACAACGCTCCCAAGCCCGGGAGAAAAGCGCTTCGGGGTGGTGCTCTCTCCCGGCCCTTGCCCCTGAGCCTGGGGGCCAGGCAGGGGGTCCACACTCCCAGGCCAAGGCAGAACCACATGCACACGTCTGTTCCTGCCCCCTGCACCGGCAGAGAGCTCGGGGGAGCCAGAGTCTGTCAGGCAGCTGCTGGGCTGGCCGCCTGTGTGGGAAGGGGCAGAGCCGACCTAGGGGCACACTGGGCCTCTTGCTCTCCCTGCTGCCCTGAGGCTGCTGGGCCAAAGAGGTCTTGGGCATCCAGCCCCTTGCTGGTCCCTTCCCTCTGACGAGGCCCTCTGAGCTCCAGCCCCTTGCAGTGTGGAGACAGCCCCTGCCAGCAACCTCCTCTCCAAGGAGGCCTCAAGCGAGGCCTAGGCCCAGGGGAAAGGCACCAGTGGGGATGAGCCTGGGGAGGCGCCCGGGCATGTCTGGACCCAGTCCCCGCAGCCTGCCCTTTGCTGGGGCAGTACCCTCGGAGGCCAGGAAGGTCTGGGCAAGGCTGGCCAGGCGCAGGGGCCCTGCTGGGTCCTGCCCCTGGCCTGTGGGGCCTCTGAGCACAACCGGCCCTCTCCCGCTGGAAGACCTCCCCGGCTGCCTCCAAAGGCCGCTTTGCAAGCACTCTCGCCGGCTGTTCCCGCCAGCCGCGCACAACGCTCCCAAGCCCGGGAGAAAAGCGCTTCGGGGTGGTGCTCTCTCCCGGCCCTTGCCCCTGAGCCTGGGGGCCAGGCAGGGGGTCCACACTCCCAGGCCAAGGCAGAACCACATGCACACGTCTGTTCCTGCCCCCTGCACCGGCAGAGAGCTCGGGGGAGCCAGAGTCTGTCAGGCAGCTGCTGGGCAGGCCGCCTGTGTGGGAAGGGGCAGAGCCGACCTAGGGGCACACTGGGCCTCTTGCTCTCCCTGCTGCCCTGAGGCTGCTGGGCCAAAGAGGTCTTGGGCATCCAGCCCCTTGCTGGTCCCTTCCCTCTGACGAGGCCCTCTGAGCTCCAGCCCCTTGCAGTGTGGAGACAGCCCCTGCCAGCAACCTCCTCTCCAAGGAGGCCTCAAGCGAGGCCTAGGCCCAGGGGAAAGGCACCAGCGGGGATGAGCCTGGGGAGGCGCCCGGGCATGTCTGGACCCAGTCCCCGCAGCCTGCCCCTTGCTGGGGCAGTACCCCCGGAGGCCAGGAAGGTCTGGGCAAGGCTGGCCAGGGGCAGGGGCGCTGCTGGGTCCTGCCCCTGGCCTGTGGGGCCTCTGAGCACAACCGGCCCTCTCCCGCTGGAAGACCTCCCCGGTAGCCTCCAAAGGCCGCTTTGCAAGCACTCTCGCCGGCTGTTCCCGCCAGCCGCGCACAACGCTCCCAAGCCCGGGAGAAAAGCGCTTCGGGGTGGTGCTCTCTCCCGGCCCTTGCCCCTGAGCCTGGGGGCCAGGCAGGGGGTCCACACTCCCAGGCCAAGGCAGAACCACATGCACACGTCTGTTCCTGCCCCCTGCACCGGCAGAGAGCTCGGGGGAGCCAGAGTCTGTCAGGCAGCTGCTGGGCTGGCCGCCTGTGTGGGAAGGGGCAGAGCCGACCTAGGGGCACACTGGGCCTCTTGCTCTCCCTGCTGCCCTGAGGCTGCTGGGCCAAAGAGGTCTTGGGCATCCAGCCCCTTGCTGGTCCCTTCCCTCTGACGAGGCCCTCTGAGCTCCAGCCCCTTGCAGTGTGGAGACAGCCCCTGCCAGCAACCTCCTCTCCAAGGAGGCCTCAAGCGAGGCCTAGGCCCAGGGGAAAGGCACCAGTGGGGATGAGCCTGGGGAGGCGCCCGGGCATGTCTGGACCCAGTCCCCGCAGCCTGCCCCTTGCTGGGGCAGTACCCTCGGAGGCCAGGAAGGTCTGGGCAAGGCTGGCCAGGCGCAGGGGCCCTGCTGGGTCCTGCCCCTGGCCTGTGGGGCCTCTGAGCACAACCGGCCCTCTCCCGCTGGAAGACCTCCCCGGCTGCCTCCAAAGGCCGCTTTGCAAGCACTCTCGCCGGCTGTACCCGCCAGCCGCGCACAACGCTCCCAAGCCCGGGAGAAAAGCGCTTCGGGGTGGTGCTCTCTCCCGGCCCTTGCCCCTGAGCCTGGGGGCCAGGCAGGGGGTCCACACTCCCAGGCCAAGGCAGAACCACATGCACACGTCTGTTCCTGCCCCCTGCACCGGCAGAGAGCTCGGGGGAGCCAGAGTCTGTCAGGCAGCTGCTGGGCTGGCCGGCTGTGTGGGAAGGGGCAGAGCCGACCTAGGGGCACACTGGGCCTCTTGCTCTCCCTGCTGCCCTGAGGCTGCTGGGCCAAAGAGGTCTTGGGCATCCAGCCCCTTGCTGGTCCCTTCCCTCTGACGAGGCCCTCTGAGCTCCAGCACCTTGCAGTGTGGAGACAGCCCCTGCCAGCAACCTCCTCTCCAAGGAGGCCTCAAGCGAGGCCTAGGACAAGGGGAAAGGCACCAGCGGGGATGAGCCTGGGGAGGCGCCCGGGCATGTCTGGACCCAGTCCCCGCAGCCTGCCCCTTGCTGGGGCAGTACCCCCGGAGGCCAGGAAGGTCTGGGCAAGGCTGGCCAGGCGCAGGGGCCCTGCTGGGTCCTGCCCCTGGCCTGTGGGGCCTCTGAGCACAACCGGCCCTCTCCCGCTGGAAGACCTCCCCGGCTGCCTCCAAAGGCCGCTTTGCAAACACTCTCGCCGGCTGTTCCCGCCAGCCGCGCACAACGCTCCCAAGCCCGGGAGAAAAGCGCTTCGGGGTGGTGCTCTCTCCCGGCCCTTGCCCCTGAGCCTGGGGGCCAGGCAGGGGGTCCACACTCCCAGGCCAAGGCAGAACCACATGCACACGTCTGTTCCTGCCCCCTGCACCGGCAGAGAGCTCGGGGGAGCCAGAGTCTGTCAGGCAGCTGCTGGGCAGGCCGCCTGTGTGGGAAGGGGCAGAGCCGATCTAGGGGCACACTGGGCCTCTTGCTCTCCCTGCTGCCCTGAGGCTGCTGGGCCAAAGAGGTCTTGGGCATCCAGCCCCTTGCTGGTCCCTTCCCTCTGACGAGGCCCTCTGAGCTCCAGCCCCTTGAGGTGTGGAGACAGCCCCTGCCAGCAACCTCCTCTCCAAGGAGGCCTCAAGCGAGGCCTAGGCCCAGGGGAAAGGCACCAGCGGGGATGAGCCTGGGGAGGCGCCCGGGCATGTCTGGACCCAGTCCCCGCAGCCTGCCCCTTGCTGGGGCAGTACCCCCGGAGGCCAGGAAGGTCTGGGCAAGGCTGGCCAGGGGCAGGGGCCCTGCTGGGTCCTGCCCCTGGCCTGTGGGGCCTCTGAGCACAACCGGCCCTCTCCCGCTGGAAGACCTCCCCGGCTGCCTCCAAAGGCCGCTTTGCAAGCACTCTCGGCGGCTGTTCCCGCCAGCCGCGCACAACGCTCCCAAGCCCGGGAGGAAAGCGCTTCGGGGTGGTGCTCTCTCCCGGCCCTTGCCCCTGAGCCTGGGGGCCAGGCAGGGGGTCCACACTCCCAGGCCAAGGCAGAACCACATGCACACGTCTGTTCCTGCCCCCTGCACCGGCAGAGAGCTCGGGGGAGCCAGAGTCTGGCAGGCAGCTGCTGGGCTGGCCGCCTGTGTGGGAAGGGGCAGAGCCGACCTAGGGGCACACTGGGCCTCTTGCTCTCCCTGCTGCCCTGAGGCTGCTGGGCCAAAGAGGTCTTGGGCATCCAGCCCCTTGCTGGTCCCTTCCCTCTGACGAGGCCCTCTGAGCTCCAGCCCCTTGCAGTGTGGAGACAGCCCCTGCCAGCAACCTCCTCTCCAAGGAGGCCTCAAGCGAGGCCTAGGCCCAGGGGAAAGGCACCAGTGGGGATGAGCCTGGGGAGGCGCCCGGGCATGTCTGGACCCAGTCCCCGCAGCCTGCCCCTTGCTGGGGCAGTACCCTCGGAGGCCAGGAAGGTCTGGGCAAGGCTGGCCAGGCGCAGGGGCCCTGCTGGGTCCTGCCCCTGGCCTGTGGGGCCTCTGAGCACAACCGGCCCTCTCCCGCTGGAAGACCTCCCCGGCTGCCTCCAAAGGCCGCTTTGTAAGCACTCTCGCCGGCTGTTCCCGCCAGCCGCGCACAACGCTCCCAAGCCCGGGAGAAAAGCGCTTCGGGGTGGTGCTCTCTCCCGGCCCTTGCCCCTGAGCCTGGGGGCCAGGCAGGGGGTCCACACTCCCAGGCCAAGGCAGAACCACATGCACACGTCTGTTCCTGCCCCCTGCACCGGCAGAGAGCTCGGGGGAGCCAGAGTCTGTCAGGCAGCTGCTGGGCTGGCCGGCTGTGTGGGAAGGGGCAGAGCCGACCTAGGGGCACACTGGGCCTCTTGCTCTCCCTGCTGCCCTGAGGCTGCTGGGCCAAAGAGGTCTTGGGCATCCAGCCCCTTGCTGGTCCCTTCCCTCTGACGAGGCCCTCTGAGCTCCAGCCCCTTGCAGTGTGGAGACAGCCCCTGCCAGCAACCTCCTCTCCAAGGAGGCCTCAAGCGAGGCCTAGGCCCAGGGGAAAGGCACCAGCGGGGATGAGCCTGGGGAGGCGCCCGGGCATGTCTGGACCCAGTCCCCGCAGCCTGCCCCTTGCTGGGGCAGTACCCCCGGAGGCCAGGAAGGTCTGGGCAAGGCTGGCCAGGGGCAGGGGCCCTGCTGGGTCCTGCCCCTGGCCTGTGGGGCCTCTGAGCACAACCGGCCCTCTCCCGCTGGAAGACCTCCCCGGCTGCCTCCAAAGGCCGCTTTGCAAGCACTCTCGGCGGCTGTTCCCGCCAGCCGCGCACAACGCTCCCAAGCCCGGGAGAAAAGCGCTTCGGGGTGGTGCTCTCTCCCGGCCCTTGCCCCTGAGCCTGGGGGCCAGGCAGGGGGTCCACACTCCCAGGCCAAGGCAGAACCACATGCACACGTCTGTTCCTGCCCCCTGCACCGGCAGAGAGCTCGGGGGAGCCAGAGTCTGTCAGGCAGCTGCTGGGCTGGCCGCCTGTGTGGGAAGGGGCAGAGCCGACCTAGGGCCACACTGGGCCTCTTGCTCTCCCTGCTGCCCTGAGGCTGCTGGGCCAAAGAGGTCTTGGGCATCCAGCCCCTTGCTGGTCCCTTCCCTCTGACGAGGCCCTCTGAGCTCCAGCCCCTGGCAGTGTGGAGACAGCCCCTGCCAGCAACCTCCTCTCCAAGGAGGCCTCAAGCGAGGCCTAGGCCCAGGGGAAAGGCACCAGCGGGGATGAGCCTGGGGAGGCGCCCGGGCATGTCTGGACCCAGTCCCCGGAGCCTGCCCCTTGCTGGGGCAGTACCCCCGGAGGCCAGGAAGGTCTGGGCAAGGCTGGCCAGGGGCAGGGGCCCTGCTGGGTCCTGCCCCTGGCCTGTGGGGCCTCTGAGCACAACCGGCCCTCTCCCGCTGGAAGACCTCCCCGGCTGCCTCCAAAGGCCGCTTTGCAAGCACTCTCGCCGGCTGTTCCCGCCAGCCGCGCACAACGCTCCCAAGCCCGGGAGAAAAGCGCTTCGGGGTGGTGCTCTCTCCCGGCCCTTGCCCCTGAGCCTGGGGGCCAGGCAGGGGGTCCACACTCCCAGGCCAAGGCAGAACCACATGCACACGTCTGTTCCTGCCCCCTGCACCGGCAGAGAGCTCGGGGGAGCCAGAGTCTGTCAGGCAGCTGCTGGGCTGGCCGCCTGTGTGGGAAGGGGCAGAGCCGACCTAGGGGCACACTGGGCCTCTTGCTCTCCCTGCTGCCCTGAGGCTGCTGGGCCAAAGAGGTCTTGGGCATCCAGCCCCTTGCTGGTCCCTTCCCTCTGACGAGGCCCTCTGAGCTCCAGCCCCTTGCAGTGTGGAGACAGCCCCTGCCAGCAACCTCCTCTCCAAGGAGGCCTCAAGCGAGGCCTAGGCCCAGGGGAAAGGCACCAGTGGGGATGAGCCTGGGGAGGCGCCCGGGCATGTCTGGACCCAGTCCCCGCAGCCTGCCCCTTGCTGGGGCAGTACCCTCGGAGGCCAGGAAGGTCTGGGCAAGGCTGGCCAGGCGCAGGGGCCCTGCTGGGTCCTGCCCCTGGCCTGTGGGGCCTCTGAGCACAACCGGCCCTCTCCCGCTGGAAGACCTCCCCGGCTGCCTCCAAAGGCCGCTTTGCAAGCACTCTCGCCGGCTGTTCCCGCCAGCCGCGCACAACGCTCCCAAGCCCGGGAGAAAAGCGCTTCGGGGTGGTGCTCTCTCCCGGCCCTTGCCCCTGAGCCTGGGGGCCAGGCAGGGGGTCCACACTCCCAGGCCAAGGCAGAACCACGTGCACACGTCTGTTCCTGCCCCCTGCACCGGCAGAGAGCTCGGGGGAGCCAGAGTCTGTCAGGCAGCTGCTGGGCTGGCCGGCTGTGTGGGAAGGGGCAGAGCCGACCTAGGGGCACACTGGGCCTCTTGCTCTCCCTGCTGCCCTGAGGCTGCTGGGCCAAAGAGGTCTTGGGCATCCAGCCCCTTGCTGGTCCCTTCCCTCTGACGAGGCCCTCTGAGCTCCAGCCCCTTGCAGTGTGGAGACAGCCCCTGCCAGCAACCTCCTCTCCAAGGAGGCCTCAAGCGAGGCCTAGGCCCAGGGGAAAGGCACCAGCGGGGATGAGCCTGGGGAGGCGCCCGGGCATGTCTGGACCCAGTCCCCGCAGCCTGCCCCTTGCTGGGGCAGTACCCCCGGAGGCCAGGAAGGTCTGGGCAAGGCTGGCCAGGGGCAGGGGCCCTGCTGGGTCCTGCCCCTGGCCTGTGGGGCCTCTGAGCACAAGCGGCCCTCTCCCGCTGGAAGACCTCCCCGGCTGCCTCCAAAGGCCGCTTTGCAAGCACTCTCGGCGGCTGTTCCCGCCAGCCGCGCACAACGCTCCCAAGCCCGGGAGAAAAGCGCTTCGGGGTGGTGCTCTCTCCCGGCCCTTGCCCCTGAGCCTGGGGGCCAGGCAGGGGGTCCACACTCCCAGGCCAAGGCAGAACCACATGCACACGTCTGTTCCTGCCCCCTGCACCGGCAGAGAGCTCGGGGGAGCCAGAGTCTGTCAGGCAGCTGCTGGGCTGGCCGCCTGTGTGGGAAGGGGCAGAGCCGACCTAGGGGCACACTGGGCCTCTTGCTCTCCCTGCTGCCCTGAGGCTGCTGGGCCAAAGAGGTCTTGGGCATCCAGCCCCTTGCTGGTCCCTTCCCTCTGACGAGGCCCTCTGAGCTCCAGCCCCTTGCAGTGTGGAGACAGCCCCTGCCAGCAACCTCCTCTCCAAGGAGGCCTCAAGCGAGGCCTAGGACCAGGGGAAAGGCACCAGCGGGGATGAGCCTGGGGATGCGCCCGGGCATGTCTGGACCCAGTCCCCGGAGCCTGCCCCTTGCTGGGGCAGTACCCCCGGAGGCCAGGAAGGTCTGGGCAAGGCTGGCCAGGGGCAGGGGCCCTGCTGGGTCCTGCCCCTGGCCTGTGGGGCCTCTGAGCACAACCGGCCCTCTCCCGCTGGAAGACCTCCCCGGCTGCCTCCAAAGGCCGCTTTGCAAGCACTCTCGCCGGCTGTTCCCGCCAGCCGCGCACAACGCTCCCAAGCCCGGGAGAAAAGCGCTTCGGGGTGGTGCTCTCTCCCGGCCCTTGCCCCTGAGCCTGGGGGCCAGGCAGGGGGTCCACACTCCCAGGCCAAGGCAGAACCACATGCACACGTCTGTTCCTGCCCCCTGCACCGGCAGAGAGCTCGGGGGAGCCAGAGTCTGGCAGGCAGCTGCTGGGCTGGCCGCCTGTGTGGGAAGGGGCAGAGCCGACCTAGGGGCACACTGGGCCTCTTGCTCTCCCTGCTGCCCTGAGGCTGCTGGGCCAAAGAGGTCTTGGGCATCCAGCCCCTTGCTGGTCCCTTCCCTCTGACGAGGCCCTCTGAGCTCCAGCCCCTTGCAGTGTGGAGACAGCCCCTGCCAGCAACCTCCTCTCCAAGGAGGCCTCAAGCGAGGCCTAGGCCCAGGGGAAAGGCACCAGCGGGGATGAGCCTGGGGAGGCGCCCGGGCATGTCTGGACCCAGTCCCCGCAGCCTGCCCCTTGCTGGGGCAGTACCCCCGGAGGCCAGGAAGGTCTGGGCAAGGCTGGCCAGGGGCAGGGGCCCTGCTGGGTCCTGCCCCTGGCCTGTGGGGCCTCTGAGCACAACCGGCCCTCTGCCGCTGGAAGACCTCCCCGGCTGCCTCCAAAGGCCGCTTTGCAAGCACTCTCGCTGGCTGTTCCCGCCAGCCGCGCACAACGCTCCCAAGCCCGGGAGAAAAGCGCTTCGGGGTGGTGCTCTCTCCCGGCCCTTGCCCCTGAGCCTGGGGGCCAGGCAGGGGGTCCATACTCCCAGGCCAAGGCAGAACCACATGCACACGTCTGTTCCTGCCCCCTGCACCGGCAGAGAGCTCGGGGGAGCCAGAGTCTGTCAGGCAGCTGCTGGGCAGGCTGCCTGTGTGGGAAGGGGCAGAGCCGATCTAGGGGCACACTGGGCCTCTTGCTCTCCCTGCTGCCCTGAGGCTGCTGGGCCAAAGAGGTCTTGGGCATCCAGCCCCTTGCTGGTCCCTTCCCTCTGACGAGGCCCTCTGAGCTCCAGCCCCTTGCAGTGTGGAGACAGCCCCTGCCAGCAACCTCCTCTCCAAGGAGGCCTCAAGCGAGGCCTAGGCCCAGGGGAAAGGCACCAGCGGGGATGAGCCTGGGGAGGCGCCCGGGCATGTCTGGACCCAGTCCCCGCAGCCTGCCCCTTGCTGGGGCAGTACCCCCGGAGGCCAGGAAGGTCTGGGCAAGGCTGGCCAGGGGCAGGGGCGCTGCTGGGTCCTGCCCCTGGCCTGTGGGGCCTCTGAGCACAACCGGCCCTCTCCCGCTGGAAGACCTCCCCGGCTGCCTCCAAAGGCCGCTTTGCAAGCACTCTCGCCGGCTGTTCCCGCCAGCCGCGCACAACGCTCCCAAGCCCGGGAGAAAAGCGCTTCGGGGTGGTGCTCTCTCCCGGCCCTTGCCCCTGAGCCTGGGGGCCAGGCAGGGGGTCCACACTCCCAGGCCAAGGCAGAACCACATGCACACGTCTGTTCCTGCCCCCTGCACCGGCAGAGAGCTCGGGGGAGCCAGAGTCTGTCAGGCAGCTGCTGGGCTGGCCGCCTGTGTGGGAAGGGGCAGAGCCGACCTAGGGGCACACTGGGCCTCTTGCTCTCCCTGCTGCCCTGAGGCTGCTGGGCCAAAGAGGTCTTGGGCATCCAGCCCCTTGCTGGTCCCTTCCCTCTGACGAGGCCCTCTGAGCTCCAGCCCCTTGCAGTGTGGAGACAGCCCCTGCCAGCAACCTCCTCTCCAAGGAGGCCTCAAGCGAGGCCTAGGCCCAGGGGAAAGGCACCAGTGGGGATGAGCCTGGGGAGGCGCCCGGGCATGTCTGGACCCAGTCCCCGCAGCCTGCCCCTTGCTGGGGCAGTACCCTCGGAGGCCAGGAAGGTCTGGGCAAGGCTGGCCAGGCGCAGGGGCCCTGCTGGGTCCTGCCCCTGGCCTGTGGGGCCTCTGAGCACAACCGGCCCTCTCCCGCTGGAAGACCTCCCCGGCTGCCTCCAAAGGCCGCTTTGCAAGCACTCTCGCCGGCTGTACCCGCCAGCCACGCACAACGCTCCCAAGCCCGGGAGAAAAGCGCTTCGGGGTGGTGCTCTCTCCCGGCCCTTGCCCCTGAGCCTGGGGGCCAGGCAGGGGGTCCACACTCCCAGGCCAAGGCAGAACCACATGCACACGTCTGTTCCTGCCCCCTGCACCGGCAGAGAGCTCGGGGGAGCCAGAGTCTGTCAGGCAGCTGCTGGGCTGGCCGCCTGTGTGGGAAGGGGCAGAGCCGACCTAGGGGCACACTGGGCCTCTTGCTCTCCCTGCTGCCCTGAGGCTGCTGGGCCAAAGAGGTCTTGGGCATCCAGCCCCTTGCTGGTCCCTTCCCTCTGACGAGGCCCTCTGAGCTCCAGCACCTGCAGTGTGGAGACAGCCCCTGCCAGCAACCTCCTCTCCAAGGAGGCCTCAAGCGAGGCCTAGGACAAGGGGAAAGGCACCAGCGGGGATGAGCCTGGGGAGGCGCCCGGGCATGTCTGGACCCAGTCCCCGCAGCCTGCCCCTTGCTGGGGCAGTACCCCCGGAGGCCAGGAAGGTCTGGGCAAGGCTGGCCAGGCGCAGGGGCCCTGCTGGGTCCTGCCCCTGGCCTGTGGGGCCTCTGAGCACAACCGGCCCTCTCCCGCTGGAAGACCTCCCCGGCTGCCTCCAAAGGCCGCTTTGCAAGCACTCTCGCCGGCTGTTCCCGCCAGCCGCGCACAACGCTCCCAAGCCCGGGAGAAAAGCGCTTCGGGGTGGTGCTCTCTCCCGGCCCTTGCCCCTGAGCCTGGGGGCCAGGCAGGGGGTCCACACTCCCAGGCCAAGGCAGAACCACATGCACACGTCTGTTCCTGCCCCCTGCACCGGCAGAGAGCTCGGGGGAGCCAGAGTCTGTCAGGCAGCTGCTGGGCTGGCCGCCTGTGTGGGAAGGGGCAGAGCCGACCTAGGGGCACACTGGGCCTCTTGCTGTCCCTGCTGCCCTGAGGCTGCTGGGCCAAAGAGGTCTTGGGCATCCAGCCCCTTGCTGGTCCCTTCCCTCTGACGAGGCCCTCTGAGCTCCAGCCCCTTGCAGTGTGGAGACAGCCCCTGCCAGCAACCTCCTCTCCAAGGAGGCCTCAAGCGAGGCCTAGGCCCAGGGGAAAGGCACCAGCGGGGATGAGCCTGGGGAGGCGCCCGGGCATGTCTGGACCCAGTCCCCGCAGCCTGCCCCTTGCTGGGGCAGTACCCCCGGAGGCCAGGAAGGTCTGGGCAAGGCTGGCCAGGGGCAGGGGCCCTGCTGGGTCCTGCCCCTGGCCTGTGGGGCCTCTGAGCACAACCGGCCCTCTGCCGCTGGAAGACCTCCCCGGCTGCCTCCAAAGGCCGCTTTGCAAGCACTCTCGGCGGCTGTTCCCGCCAGCCGCGCACAACGCTCCCAAGCCCGGGAGAAAAGCGCTTCGGGGTGGTGCTCTCTCCCGGCCCTTGCCCCTGAGCCTGGGGGCCAGGCAGGGGGTCCATACTCCCAGGCCAAGGCAGAACCACATGCACACGTCTGTTCCTGCCCCCTGCACCGGCAGAGAGCTCGGGGGAGCCAGAGTCTGTCAGGCAGCTGCTGGGCAGGCCGCCTGTGTGGGAAGGGGCAGAGCCGATCTAGGGGCACACTGGGCCTCTTGCTCTCCCTGCTGCCCTGAGGCTGCTGGGCCAAAGAGGTCTTGGGCATCCAGCCCCTTGCTGGTCCCTTCCCTCTGACGAGGCCCTCTGAGCTCCAGCCCCTTGCAGTGTGGAGACAGCCCCTGCCAGCAACCTCCTCTCCAAGGAGGCCTCAAGCGAGGCCTAGGCCCAGGGGAAAGGCACCAGCGGGGATGAGCCTGGGGAGGCGCCCGGGCATGTCTGGACCCAGTCCCCGCAGCCTGCCCCTTGCTGGGGCAGTACCCCCGGAGGCAAGGAAGGTCTGGGCAAGGCTGGCCAGGGGCAGGGGCCCTGCTGGGTCCTGCCCCTGGCCTGTGGGGCCTCTGAGCACAAGCGGCCCTCTCCCGCTGGAAGACCTCCCCGGCTGCCTCCAAAGGCCGCTTTGCAAGCACTCTCGCCGGCTGTTCCCGCCAGCCGCGCACAACGCTCCCAAGCCCGGGAGAAAAGCGCTTCGGGGTGGTGCTCTCTCCCGGCCCTTGCCCCTGAGCCTGGGGGCCAGGCAGGGGGTCCACACTCCCAGGCCAAGGCAGAACCACATGCACACGTCTGTTCCTGCCCCCTGCACCGGCAGAGAGCTCGGGGGAGCCAGAGTCTGTCAGGCAGCTGCTGGGCTGGCCGCCTGTGTGGGAAGGGGCAGAGCCGACCTAGGGGCACACTGGGCCTCTTGCTCTCCCTGCTGCCCTGAGGCTGCTGGGCCAAAGAGGTCTTGGGCATCCAGCCCCTTGCTGGTCCCTTCCCTCTGACGAGGCCCTCTGAGCTCCAGCCCCTTGCAGTGTGGAGACAGCCCCTGCCAGCAACCTCCTCTCCAAGGAGGCCTCAAGCGAGGCCTAGGCCCAGGGGAAAGGCACCAGTGGGGATGAGCCTGGGGAGGCGCCCGGGCATGTCTGGACCCAGTCCCCGCAGCCTGCCCCTTGCTGGGGCAGTACCCCCGGAGGCCAGGAAGGTCTGGGCAAGGCTGGCCAGGGGCAGGGGCCCTGCTGGGTCCTGCCCCTGGCCTGTGGGGCCTCTGAGCACAACCGGCCCTCTGCCGCTGGAAGACCTCCCCGGCTGCCTCCAAAGGCCGCTTTGCAAGCACTCTCGGCGGCTGTTCCCGCCAGCCGCGCACAACGCTCCCAAGCCCGGGAGAAAAGCGCTTCGGGGTGGTGCTCTCTCCCGGCCCTTGCCCCTGAGCCTGGGGGCCAGGCAGGGGGTCCACACTCCCAGGCCAAGGCAGAACCACATGCACACGTCTGTTCCTGCCCCCTGCACCGGCAGAGAGCTCGGGGGAGCCAGAGTCTGTCAGGCAGCTGCTGGGCTGGCCGCCTGTGTGGGAAGGGGCAGAGCCGACCTAGGGGCACACTGGGCCTCTTGCTCTCCCTGCTGCCCTGAGGCTGCTGGGCCAAAGAGGTCTTGGGCATCCAGCCCCTTGCTGGTCCCTTCCCTCTGACGAGGCCCTCTGAGCTCCAGCCCCTGGCAGTGTGGAGACAGCCCCTGCCAGCAACCTCCTCTCCAAGGAGGCCTCAAGCGAGGCCTAGGACCAGGGGAAAGGCACCAGCGGGGATGAGCCTGGGGAGGCGCCCGGGCATGTCTGGACCCAGTCCCCGGAGCCTGCCCCTTGCTGGGGCAGTACCCCCGGAGGCCAGGAAGGTCTGGGCAAGGCTGGCCAGGGGCAGGGGCCCTGCTGGGTCCTGCCCCTGGCCTGTGGGGCCTCTGAGCACAAGCGGCCCTCTCCCGCTGGAAGACCTCCCCGGCTGCCTCCAAAGGCCGCTTTGCAAGCACTCTCGCCGGCTGTTCCCGCCAGCCGCGCACAACGCTCCCAAGCCCGGGAGAAAAGCGCTTCGGGGTGGTGCTCTCTCCCGGCCCTTGCCCCTGAGCCTGGGGGCCAGGCAGGGGGTCCACACTCCCAGGCCAAGGCAGAACCACATGCACACGTCTGTTCCTGCCCCCTGCACCGGCAGAGAGCTCGGGGGAGCCAGAGTCTGTCAGGCAGCTGCTGGGCTGGCCGCCCGTGTGGGAAGGGGCAGAGCCGACCTAGGGGCACACTGGGCCTCTTGCTCTCCCTGCTGCCCTGAGGCTGCTGGGCCAAAGAGGTCTTGGGCATCCAGCCCCTTGCTGGTCCCTTCCCTCTGACGAGGCCCTCTGAGCTCCAGCCCCTTGCAGTGTGGAGACAGCCCCTGCCAGCAACCTCCTCTCCAAGGAGGCCTCAAGCGAGGCCTAGGCCCAGGGGAAAGGCACCAGTGGGGATGAGCCTGGGGAGGCACCCGGGCATGTCTGGACCCAGTCCCCGCAGCCTGCCCCTTGCTGGGGCAGTACCCTCGGAGGCCAGGAAGGTCTGGGCAAGGCTGGCCAGGCGCAGGGGCCCTGCTGGGTCCTGCTCCTGGCCTGTGTAGCCTCTGAGCACAACCGGCCCTCTCCCGCTGGAAGACCTCCCCGGCTGCCTCCAAAGGCCGCTTTGCAAGCACTCTCGCCGGCTGTTCCCGCCAGCCGCGCACAACGCTCCCAAGCCCGGGAGAAAAGCGCTTCGGGGTGGTGCTCTCTCCCGGCCCTTGCCCCTGAGCCTGGGGGCCAGGCAGGGGGTCCACACTCCCAGGCCAAGGCAGAACCACATGCACACGTCTGTTCCTGCCCCCTGCACCGGCAGAGAGCTCGGGGGAGCCAGAGTCTGTCAGGCAGCTGCTGGGCTGGCCGGCTGTGTGGGAAGGGGCAGAGCCGACCTAGGGGCACACTGGGCCTCTTGCTCTCCCTGCTGCCCTGAGGCTGCTGGGCCAAAGAGGTCTTGGGCATCCAGCCCCTTGCTGGTCCCTTCCCTCTGACGAGGCCCTCTGAGCTCCAGCCCCTTGCAGTGTGGAGACAGCCCCTGCCAGCAACCTCCTCTCCAAGGAGGCCTCAAGCGAGGCCTAGGACCAGGGGAAAGGCACCAGCGGGGATGAGCCTGGGGAGGCGCCCGGGCATGTCTGGACCCAGTCCCCGCAGCCTGCCCCTTGCTGGGGCAGTACCCCCGGAGGCCAGGAAGGTCTGGGCAAGGCTGGCCAGGGGCAGGGGCCCTGCTGGGTCCTGCCCCTGGCCTGTGGGGCCTCTGAGCACAACCGGCCCTCTCCCGCTGGAAGACCTCCCCGGCTGCCTCCAAAGGCCGCTTTGCAAGCACTCTCGCCGGCTGTTCCCGCCAGCCGCGCACAACGCTCCCAAGCCCGGGAGAAAAGCGCTTCGGGGTGGTGCTCTCTCCCGGCCCTTGCCCCTGAGCCTGGGGGCCAGGCAGGGGGTCCACACTCCCAGGCCAAGGCAGAACCACATGCACACGTCTGTTCCTGCCCCCTGCACCGGCAGAGAGCTCGGGGGAGCCAGAGTCTGTCAGGCAGCTGCTGGGCAGGCCGCCTGTGTGGGAAGGGGCAGAGCCGATCTAGGGGCACAGTGGGCCTCTTGCTCGCCCTGCTGCCCTGAGGCTGCTGGGCCAAAGAGGTCTTGGGCATCCAGCCCCTTGCTGGTCCCTTCCCTCTGACGAGGCCCTCTGAGCTCCAGCCCCTTGCAGTGTGGAGACAGCCCCTGCCAGCAACCTCCTCTCCAAGGAGGCCTCAAGCGAGGCCTAGGCCCAGGGGAAAGGCACCAGCGGGGATGAGCCTGGGGAGGCGCCCGGGCATGTCTGGACCCAGTCCCCGCAGCCTGCCCCTTGCTGGGGCAGTACCCCCGGAGGCCAGGAAGGTCTGGGCAAGGCTGGCCAGGGGCAGGGGCCCTGCTGGGTCCTGCCCCTGGCCTGTGGGGCCTCTGAGCACAACCGGCCCTCTCCCGCTGGAAGACCTCCCCGGCTGCCTCCAAAGGCCGCTTTGCAAGCACTCTCGCCGGCTGTTCCCGCCAGCCGCGCCCAACGCTCCCAAGCCCGGGAGAAAAGCGCTTCGGGGTGGTGCTCTCTCCCGGCCCTTGCCCCTGAGCCTGGGGGCCAGGCAGGGGGTCCACACTCCCAGGCCAAGGCAGAACCACATGCACACGTCTGTTCCTGCCCCCTGCACCGGCAGAGAGCTCGGGGGAGCCAGAGTCTGTCAGGCAGCTGCTGGGCTGGCCGCCTGTGTGGGAAGGGGCAGAGCCGACCTAGGGGCACACTGGGCCTCTTGCTCTCCCTGCTGCCCTGAGGCTGCTGGGCCAAAGAGGTCTTGGGCATCCAGCCCCTTGCTGGTCCCTTCCCTCTGACGAGGCCCTCTGAGCTCCAGCCCCTTGCAGTGTGGAGACAGCCCCTGCCAGCAACCTCCTCTCCAAGAAGGCCTCAAGCGAGGCCTAGGCCCAGGGGAAAGGCACCAGCGGGGATGAGCCTGGGGAGGCGCCCGGGCATGTCTGGACCCAGTCCCCGCAGCCTGCCCCTTGCTGGGGCAGTACCCTCGGAGGCCAGGAAGGTCTGGGCAAGGCTGGCCAGGGGCAGGGGCCCTGCTGGGTCCTGCCCTTGGCCTGTGGGGCCTCTGAGCACAACCGGCCCTCTCCCGCTGGAAGACCTCCCCGGCTGCCTCCAAAGGCCGCTTTGCAAGCACTCTCGCCGGCTGTTCCCGCCAGCCACGCACAACGCTCCCAAGCCCGGGAGAAAAGCGCTTCGGGGTGGTGCTCTCTCCCGGCCCTTGCCCCTGAGCCTGGGGGCCAGGCAGGGGGTCCACACTCCCAGGCCAAGGCAGAACCACATGCACACGTCTGTTCCTGCCCCCTGCACCGGCAGAGAGCTCGGGGGAGCCAGAGTCTGTCAGGCAGCTGCTGGGCTGGCCGCCTGTGTGGGAAGGGGCAGAGCCGACCTAGGGGCACACTGGGCCTCTTGCTCTCCCTGCTGCCCTGAGGCTGCTGGGCCAAAGAGGTCTTGGGCTTCCAGCCCCTTGCTGGTCCCTTCCCTCTGACGAGGCCCTCTGAGCTCCAGCCCCTTGCAGTGTGGAGACAGCCCCTGCCAGCAACCTCCTCTCCAAGGAGGCCTCAAGCGAGGCCTAGGCCCAGGGGAAAGGCACCAGCGGGGATGAGCCTGGGGAGGCGCCCGGGCATGTCTGGGCCCAGTCCCCGCAGCCTGCCCCTTGCTGGGGCAGTACCCCCGGAGGCCAGGAAGGTCTGGGCAAGGCTGGCCAGGGGCAGGGGCCCTGCTGGGTCCTGCCCCTGGCCTGTGGGGCCTCTGAGCACAACCGGCCCTCTCCCGCTGGAAGACCTCCCCGGCTGCCTCCAAAGGCCGCTTTGCAAGCACTCTCGCCGGCTGTTCCCGCCAGCCGCGCACAACGCTCCTAAGCCCGGGAGAAAAGCGCTTCGGGGTGGTGCTCTCTCCCGGCCCTTGCCCCTGAGCCTGGGGGCCAGGCAGGGGGTCCACACTCCCAGGCCAAGGCAGAACCACATGCACACGTCTGTTCCTGCCCCCTGCACCGGCAGAGAGCTCGGGGGAGCCAGAGTCTGTCAGGCAGCTGCTGGGCTGGCCGCCTGTGTGGGAAGGGGCAGAGCCGACCTAGGGGCACACTGGGCCTCTTGCTGTCCCTGCTGCCCTGAGGCTGCTGGGCCAAAGAGGTCTTGGGCATCCAGCCCCTTGCTGGTCCCTTCCCTCTGACGAGGCCCTCTGAGCTCCAGCCCCTTGCAGTGTGGAGACAGCCCCTGCCAGCAACCTCCTCTCCAAGGAGGCCTCAAGCGAGGCCTAGGCCCAGGGGAAAGGCACCAGCGGGGATGAGCCTGGGGAGGCGCCCGGGCATGTCTGGACCCAGTCCCCGCAGCCTGCCCCTTGCTGGGGCAGTACCCCGGGAGGCCAGGAAGGTCTGGGCAAGGCTGGCCAGGGGCAGGGGCCCTGCTGGGTCCTGCCCCTGGCCTGTGGGGCCTCTGAGCACAAGCGGCCCTCTCCCGCTGGAAGACCTCCCCGGCTGCCTCCAAAGGCCGCTTTGCAAGCACTCTCGCCGGCTGTTCCCGCCAGCCGCGCACAACGCTCCCAAGCCCGGGAGAAAAGCGCTTCGGGGTGGTGCTCTCTCCCGGCCCTTGCCCCTGAGCCTGGGGGCCAGGCAGGGGGTCCACACTCCCAGGCCAAGGCAGAACCACATGCACACGTCTGTTCCTGCCCCCTGCACCGGCAGAGAGCTCGGGGGAGCCAGAGTCTGTCAGGCAGCTGCTGGGCTGGCCGCCTGTGTGGGAAGGGGCAGAGCCGACCTAGGGGCACACTGGGCCTCTTGCTCTCCCTGCTGCCCTGAGGCTGCTGGGCCAAAGAGGTCTTGGGCATCCAGCCCCTTGCTGGTCCCTTCCCT
Organism: Cervus elaphus; assembly: GCF_910594005.1. NCBI lineage: Eukaryota > Metazoa > Chordata > Mammalia > Artiodactyla > Cervidae > Cervus > Cervus elaphus. The sequence goes on along the minus strand of NW_025316702.1, from coordinate 741,795 downwards.
CTGACGAGGCCCTCTGAGCTCCAGCCCCTTGCAGTGTGGAGACAGCCCCTGCCAGCAACCTCCTCTCCAAGGAGGCCTCAAGCGAGGCCTAGGCCCAGGGGAAAGGCACCAGCGGGGATGAGCCTGGGGAGGCGCCCGGGCATGTCTGGACCCAGTCCCCGCAGCCTGCCCCTTGCTGGGGCAGTACCCCCGGAGGCCAGGAAGGTCTGGGCAAGGCTGGCCAGGGGCAGGGGCGCTGCTGGGTCCTGCCCCTGGCCTGTGGGGCCTCTGAGCACAAGCGGCCCTCTCCCGCTGGAAGACCTCCCCGGCTGCCTCCAAAGGCCGCTTTGCAAGCACTCTCGCCGGCTGTTCCCGCCAGCCGCGCACAACGCTCCCAAGCCCGGGAGAAAAGCGCTTCGGGGTGGTGCTCTCTCCCGGCCCTTGCCCCTGAGCCTGGGGGCCAGGCAGGGGGTCCACACTCCCAGGCCAAGGCAGAACCACATGCACACATCTGTTCCTGCCCCCTGCACCGGCAGAGAGCTCGGGGGAGCCAGAGTCTGGCAGGCAGCTGCTGGGCTGGCCGCCTGTGTGGGAAGGGGCAGAGCCGACCTAGGGGCACACTGGGCCTCTTGCTCTCCCTGCTGCCCTGAGGCTGCTGGGCCAAAGAGGTCTTGGGCATCCAGCCCCTTGCTGGTCCCTTCCCTCTGACGAGGCCCTCTGAGCTCCAGCACCTGGCAGTGTGGAGACAGCCCCTGCCAGCAACCTCCTCTCCAAGGAGGCCTCAAGCGAGGCCTAGGCCCAGGGGAAAGGCACCAGCGGGGATGAGCCTGGGGAGGCGCCCGGGCATGTCTGGACCCAGTCCCCGGAGCCTGCCCCTTGCTGGGGCAGTACCCCCGGAGGCCAGGAAGGTCTGGGCAAGGCTGGCCAGGGGCAGGGGCCCTGCTGGGTCCTGCCCCTGGCCTGTGGGGCCTCTGAGCACAAGCGGCCCTCTCCCGCTGGAAGACCTCCCCGGCTGCCTCCAAAGGCCGCTTTGCAAGCACTCTCGCCGGCTGTTCCCGCCAGCCGCGCACAACGCTCCCAAGCCCGGGAGAAAAGCGCTTCGGGGTGGTGCTCTCTCCCGGCCCTTGCCCCTGAGCCTGGGGGCCAGGCAGGGGGTCCACACTCCCAGGCCAAGGCAGAACCACATGCACACGTCTGTTCCTGCCCCCTGCACCGGCAGAGAGCTCGGGGGAGCCAGAGTCTGTCAGGCAGCTGCTGGGCTGGCCGCCTGTGTGGGAAGGGGCAGAGCCGACCTAGGGGCACACTGGGCCTCTTGCTCTCCCTGCTGCCCTGAGGCTGCTGGGCCAAAGAGGTCTTGGGCATCCAGCCCCTTGCTGGTCCCTTCCCTCTGACGAGGCCCTCTGAGCTCCAGCCCCTTGCAGTGTGGAGACAGCCCCTGCCAGCAACCTCCTCTCCAAGGAGGCCTCAAGCGAGGCCTAGGCCCAGGGGAAAGGCACCAGCGGGGATGAGCCTGGGGAGGCGCCCGGGCATGTCTGGACCCAGTCCCCGCAGCCTGCCCCTTGCTGGGGCAGTACCCCCGGAGGCCAGGAAGGTCTGGGCAAGGCTGGCCAGGGGCAGGGGCCCTGCTGGGTCCTGCCCCTGGCCTGTGGGGCCTCTGAGCACAACCGGCCCTCTCCCGCTGGAAGACCTCCCCGGCTGCCTCCAAAGGCCGCTTTGCAAGCACTCTCGCCGGCTGTTCCCGCCAGCCGCGCCCAACGCTCCCAAGCCCGGGAGAAAAGCGCTTCGGGGTGGTGCTCTCTCCCGGCCCTTGCCCCTGAGCCTGGGGGCCAGGCAGGGGGTCCACACTCCCAGGCCAAGGCAGAACCACATGCACACGTCTGTTCCTGCCCCCTGCACCGGCAGAGAGCTCGGGGGAGCCAGAGTCTGTCAGGCAGCTGCTGGGCTGGCCGCCTGTGTGGGAAGGGGCAGAGCCGACCTAGGGGCACACTGGGCCTCTTGCTCTCCCTGCTGCCCTGAGGCTGCTGGGCCAAAGAGGTCTTGGGCATCCAGCCCCTTGCTGGTCCCTTCCCTCTGACGAGGCCCTCTGAGCTCCAGCCCCTTGCAGTGTGGAGACAGCCCCTGCCAGCAACCTCCTCTCCAAGGAGGCCTCAAGCGAGGCCTAGGCCCAGGGGAAAGGCACCAGCGGGGATGAGCCTGGGGAGGCGCCCGGGCATGTCTGGACCCAGTCCCCGCAGCCTGCCCCTTGCTGGGGCAGTACCCCCGGAGGCCAGGAAGGTCTGGGCAAGGCTGGCCAGGGGCAGGGGCCCTGCTGGGTTCTGCCCCTGGCCTGTGGGGCCTCTGAGCACAACCGGCCCTCTGTCGCTGGAAGACCTCCCCGGCTGCCTCCAAAGGCCGCTTTGCAAGCACTCTCGCCGGCTGTTCCCGCCAGCCGCGCCCAACGCTCCCAAGCCCGGGAGAAAAGCGCTTCGGGGTGGTGCTCTCTCCTGGCCCTTGCCCCTGAGCCTGGGGGCCAGGCAGGGGGTCCACACTCCCAGGCCAAGGCAGAACCACATGCACACGTCTGTTCCTGCCCCCTGCACCGGCAGAGAGCTCGTGGGAGCCAGAGTCTGTCAGGCAGCTGCTGGGCTGGCCGCCTGTGTGGGAAGGGGCAGAGCCGACCTAGGGCCACACTGGGCCTCTTGCTCTCCCTGCTGCCCTGAGGCTGCTGGGCCAAAGAGGTCTTGGGCATCCAGCCCCTTGCTGGTCCCTTCCCTCTGACGAGGCCCTCTGAGCTCCAGCCCCTTGCAGTGTGGAGACAGCCCCTGCCAGCAACCTCCTCTCCAAGGAGGCCTCAAGCGAGGCCTAGGCCCAGGGGAAAGGCACCAGCGGGGATGAGGCTGGGGAGGCGCCCGGGCATGTCTGGACCCAGTCCCCGCAGCCTGCCCCTTGCTGGGGCAGTACCCCCGGAGGCCAGGAAGGTCTGGGCAAGGCTGGCCAGGGGCAGGGGCCCTGCTGGGTCCTGCCCCTGGCCTGTGGGGCCTCTGAGCACAACCGGCCCTCTGCCGCTGGAAGACCTCCCCGGCTGCCTCCACAGGCCGCTTTGCAAGCACTCTCGCCGGCTGTTCCCGCCAGCCGCGCACAACGCTCCCAAGCCCGGGAGAAAAGCGCTTCGGGGTGGTGCTCTCTCCCGGCCCTTGCCCCTGAGCCTGGGGGCCAGGCAGGGGGTCCACACTCCCAGGCCAAGGCAGAACCACATGCACACGTCTGTTCCTGCCCCCTGCACCGGCAGAGAGCTCGGGGGAGCCAGAGTCTGGCAGGCAGCTGCTGGGCTGGCCGCCTGTGTGGGAAGGGGCAGAGCCGACCTAGGGGCACACTGGGCCTCTTGCTCTCCCTGCTGCCCTGAGGCTGCTCGGCCAAAGAGGTCTTGGGCATCTAGCCCCTTGCTGGTCCCTTCCCTCTGACGAGGCCCTCTGAGCTCCAGCACCTTGCAGTGTGGAGACAGCCCCTGCCAGCAACCTCCTCTCCAAGGAGGCCTCAAGCGAGGCCTAGGCCCAGGGGAAAGGCACCAGCGGGGATGAGCCTGGGGAGGCGCCCGGGCATGTCTGGACCCAGTCCCCGCAGCCTGCCCCTTGCTGGGGCAGTACCCCCGGAGGCCAGGAAGGTCTGGGCAAGGCTGGCCAGGGGCAGGGGCCCTGCTGGGTCCTGCCCCTGGCCTGTGGGGCCTCTGAGCACAACCGGCCCTCTCCCGCTGGAAGACCTCCCCGGCTGCCTCCAAAGGCCGCTTTGCAAGCACTCTCGCCGGCTGTTCCCGCCAGCCGCGCACAACGCTCCCAAGCCCGGGAGAAAAGCGCTTCGGGGTGGTGCTCTCTCCCGGCCCTTGCCCCTGAGCCTGGGGGCCAGGCAGGGGGTCCACACTCCCAGGCCAAGGCAGAACCACATGCACACGTCTGTTCCTGCCCCCTGCACCGGCAGAGAGCTCGGGGGAGCCAGAGTCTGTCAGGCAGCTGCTGGGCTGGCCGCCTGTGTGGGAAGGGGCAGAGCCGACCTAGGGCCACACTGGGCCTCTTGCTCTCCCTGCTGCCCTGAGGCTGCTGGGCCAAAGAGGTCTTGGGCATCCAGCCCCTTGCTGGTCCCTTCCCTCTGACGAGGCCCTCTGAGCTCCAGCCCCTTGCAGTGTGGAGACAGCCCCTGCCAGCAACCTCCTCTCCAAGGAGGCCTCAAGCGAGGCCTAGGCCCAGGGGAAAGGCACCAGCGGGGATGAGCCTGGGGAGGCGCCCGGGCATGTCTGGACCCAGTCCCCGCAGCCTGCCCCTTGCTGGGGCAGTACCCCGGGAGGCCAGGAAGGTCTGGGCAAGGCTGGCCAGGGGCAGGGGCCCTGCTGGGTCCTGCCCCTGGCCTGTGGGGCCTCTGAGCACAACCGGCCCTCTCCCGCTGGAAGACCTCCCCGGCTGCCTCCAAAGGCCGCTTTGCAAGCACTCTCGCCGGCTGTTCCCGCCAGCCGCGCACAACGCTCCCAAGCCCGGGAGAAAAGCGCTTCGGGGTGGTGCTCTCTCCCGGCCCTTGCCCCTGAGCCTGGGGGCCAGGCAGGGGGTCCACACTCCCAGGCCAAGGCAGAACCACATGCACACGTCTGTTCCTGCCCCCTGCACCGGCAGAGAGCTCGGGGGAGCCAGAGTCTGTCAGGCAGCTGCTGGGCTGGCCGCCTGTGTGGGAAGGGGCAGAGCCGACCTAGGGGCACACTGGGCCTCTTGCTCTCCCTGCTGCCCTGAGGCTGCTGGGCCAAAGAGGTCTTGGGCATCCAGCCCCTTGCTGGTCCCTTCCCTCTGACGAGGCCCTCTGAGCTCCAGCCCCTTGCAGTGTGGAGACAGCCCCTGCCAGCAACCTCCTCTCCAAGGAGGCCTCAAGCGAGGCCTAGGCCCAGGGGAAAGGCACCAGCGGGGATGAGCCTGGGGAGGCGCCCGGGCATGTCTGGACCCAGTCCCCGCAGCCTGCCCCTTGCTGGGGCAGTACCCCCGGAGGCCAGGAAGGTCTGGGCAAGGCTGGCCAGGGGCAGGGGCCCTGCTGGGTCCTGCCCCTGGCCTGTGGGGCCTCTGAGCACAACCGGCCCTCTCCCGCTGGAAGACCTCCCCGGCTGCCTCCAAAGGCCGCTTTGCAAGCACTCTCGCCGGCTGTTCCCGCCAGCCGCGCACAACGCTCCCAAGCCCGGGAGAAAAGCGCTTCGGGGTGGTGCTCTCTCCCGGCCCTTGCCCCTGAGCCTGGGGGCCAGGCAGGGGGTCCACACTCCCAGGCCAAGGCAGAACCACATGCACACGTCTGTTCCTGCCCCCTGCACCGGCAGAGAGCTCGGGGGAGCCAGAGTCTGGCAGGCAGCTGCTGGGCTGGCCGCCTGTGTGGGAAGGGGCAGAGCCGACCTAGGGGCACACTGGGCCTCTTGCTCTCCCTGCTGCCCTGAGGCTGCTGGGCCAAAGAGGTCTTGGGCATCCAGCCCCTTGCTGGTCCCTTCCCTCTGACGAGGCCCTCTGAGCTCCAGCACCTGGCAGTGTGGAGACAGCCCCTGCCAGCAACCTCCTCTCCAAGGAGGCCTCAAGCGAGGCCTAGGCCCAGGGGAAAGGCACCAGCGGGGATGAGCCTGGGGAGGCGCCCGGGCATGTCTGGACCCAGTCCCCGCAGCCTGCCCCTTGCTGGGGCAGTACCCCCGGAGGCCAGGAAGGTCTGGGCAAGGCTGGCCAGGGGCAGGGGCCCTGCTGGGTCCTGCCCCTGGCCTGTGGGGCCTCTGAGCACAACCGGCCCTCTCCCGCTGGAAGACCTCCCCGGCTGCCTCCAAAGGCCGCTTTGCAAGCACTCTCGGCGGCTGTTCCCGCCAGCCGCGCACAACGCTCCCAAGCCCGGGAGAAAAGCGCTTCGGGGTGGTGCTCTCTCCCGGCCCTTGCCCCTGAGCCTGGGGGCCAGGCAGGGGGTCCACACTCCCAGGCCAAGGCAGAACCACATGCACACGTCTGTTCCTGCCCCCTGCACCGGCAGAGAGCTCGGGGGAGCCAGAGTCTGGCAGGCAGCTGCTGGGCTGGCCGCCTGTGTGGGAAGGGGCAGAGCCGACCTAGGGGCACACTGGGCCTCTTGCTCTCCCTGCTGCCCTGAGGCTGCTGGGCCAAAGAGGTCTTGGGCATCCAGCCCCTTGCTGGTCCCTTCCCTCTGACGAGGCCCTCTGAGCTCCAGCCCCTTGCAGTGTGGAGACAGCCCCTGCCAGCAACCTCCTCTCCAAGGAGGCCTCAAGCGAGGCCTAGGCCCAGGGGAAAGGCACCAGCGGGGATGAGCCTGGGGAGGCGCCCGGGCATGTCTGGACCCAGTCCCCGCAGCCTGCCCCTTGCTGGGGCAGTACCCCCGGAGGCCAGGAAGGTCTGGGCAAGGCTGGCCAGGGGCAGGGGCCCTGCTGGGTCCTGCCCCTGGCCTGTGGGGCCTCTGAGCACAACCGGCCCTCTCCCGCTGGAAGACCTCCCCGGCTGCCTCCAAAGGCCGCTTTGCAAGCACTCTCGCCGGCTGTTCCCGCCAGCCGCGCCCAACGCTCCCAAGCCCGGGAGAAAAGCGCTTCGGGGTGGTGCTCTCTCCCGGCCCTTGCCCCTGAGCCTGGGGGCCAGGCAGGGGGTCCACACTCCCAGGCCAAGGCAGAACCACATGCACACGTCTGTTCCTGCCCCCTGCACCGGCAGAGAGCTCGGGGGAGCCAGAGTCTGTCAGGCAGCTGCTGGGCTGGCCGCCTGTGTGGGAAGGGGCAGAGCCGACCTAGGGGCACACTGGGCCTCTTGCTCTCCCTGCTGCCCTGAGGCTGCTGGGCCAAAGAGGTCTTGGGCATCCAGCCCCTTGCTGGTCCCTTCCCTCTGACGAGGCCCTCTTAGCTCCAGCCCCTTGCAGTGTGGAGACAGCCCCTGCCAGCAACCTCCTCTCCAAGGAGGCCTCAAGCGAGGCCTAGGCCCAGGGGAAAGGCACCAGCGGGGATGAGCCTGGGGAGGCGCCCGGGCATGTCTGGACCCAGTCCCCGCAGCCTGCCCCTTGCTGGGGCAGTACCCCCGGAGGCCAGGAAGGTCTGGGCAAGGCTGGCCAGGGGCAGGGGCCCTGCTGGGTCCTGCCCCTGGCCTGTGGGGCCTCTGAGCACAACCGGCCCTCTGTCGCTGGAAGACCTCCCCGGCTGCCTCCAAAGGCCGCTTTGCAAGCACTCTCGCCGGCTGTTCCCGCCAGCCGCGCCCAACGCTCCCAAGCCCGGGAGAAAAGCGCTTCGGGGTGGTGCTCTCTCCTGGCCCTTGCCCCTGAGCCTGGGGGCCAGGCAGGGGGTCCACACTCCCAGGCCAAGGCAGAACCACATGCACACGTCTGTTCCTGCCCCCTGCACCGGCAGAGAGCTCGTGGGAGCCAGAGTCTGTCAGGCAGCTGCTGGGCTGGCCGCCTGTGTGGGAAGGGGCAGAGCCGACCTAGGGCCACACTGGGCCTCTTGCTCTCCCTGCTGCCCTGAGGCTGCTGGGCCAAAGAGGTCTTGGGCATCCAGCCCCTTGCTGGTCCCTTCCCTCTGACGAGGCCCTCTGAGCTCCAGCCCCTTGCAGTGTGGAGACAGCCCCTGCCAGCAACCTCCTCTCCAAGGAGGCCTCAAGCGAGGCCTAGGCCCAGGGGAAAGGCACCAGCGGGGATGAGGCTGGGGAGGCGCCCGGGCATGTCTGGACCCAGTCCCCGCAGCCTGCCCCTTGCTGGGGCAGTACCCCCGGAGGCCAGGAAGGTCTGGGCAAGGCTGGCCAGGGGCAGGGGCCCTGCTGGGTCCTGCCCCTGGCCTGTGGGGCCTCTGAGCACAACCGGCCCTCTGCCGCTGGAAGACCTCCCCGGCTGCCTCCACAGGCCGCTTTGCAAGCACTCTCGCCGGCTGTTCCCGCCAGCCGCGCACAACGCTCCCAAGCCCGGGAGAAAAGCGCTTCGGGGTGGTGCTCTCTCCCGGCCCTTGCCCCTGAGCCTGGGGGCCAGGCAGGGGGTCCACACTCCCAGGCCAAGGCAGAACCACATGCACACGTCTGTTCCTGCCCCCTGCACCGGCAGAGAGCTCGGGGGAGCCAGAGTCTGTCAGGCAGCTGCTGGGCTGGCCGCCTGTGTGGGAAGGGGCAGAGCCGACCTAGGGGCACACTGGGCCTCTTGCTCTCCCTGCTGCCCTGAGGCTGCTCGGCCAAAGAGGTCTTGGGCATCTAGCCCCTTGCTGGTCCCTTCCCTCTGACGAGGCCCCCTGAGCTCCAGCACCTTGCAGTGTGGAGACAGCCCCTGCCAGCAACCTCCTCTCCAAGGAGGCCTCAAGCGAGGCCTAGGCCTAGGGGAAAGGCACCAGCGGGGATGAGCCTGGGGAGGCGCCCGGGCATGTCTGGACCCAGTCCCCGCAGCCTGCCCCTTGCTGGGGCAGTACCCCCGGAGGCCAGGAAGGTCTGGGCAAGGCTGGCCAGGGGCAGGGGCCCTGCTGGGTCCTGCCCCTGGCCTGTGGGGCCTCTGAGCACAAGCGGCCCTCTCCCGCTGGAAGACCTCCCCGGCTGCCTCCAAAGGCCGCTTTGCAAGCACTCTCGCCGGCTGTTCCCGCCAGCCGCGCACAACGCTCCCAAGCCCGGGAGAAAAGCGCTTCGGGGTGGTGCTCTCTCCCGGCCCTTGCCCCTGAGCCTGGGGGCCAGGCAGGGGGTCCACACTCCCAGGCCAAGGCAGAACCACATGCACACGTCTGTTCCTGCCCCCTGCACCGGCAGAGAGCTCGGGGGAGCCAGAGTCTGTCAGGCAGCTGCTGGGCTGGCCGCCTGTGTGGGAAGGGGCAGAGCTGACCTAGGGCCACACTGGGCCTCTTGCTCTCCCTGCTGCCCTGAGGCTGCTGGGCCAAAGAGGTCTTGGGCATCCAGCCCCTTGCTGGTCCCTTCCCTCTGACGAGGCCCTCTGAGCTCCAGCCCCTTGCAGTGTGGAGACAGCCCCTGCCAGCAACCTCCTCTCCAAGGAGGCCTCAAGCGAGGCCTAGGCCCAGGGGCAAGGCACCAGCGGGGATGAGCCTGGGGAGGCGCCCGGGCATGTCTGGACCCAGTCCCCGCAGCCTGCCCCTTGCTGGGGCAGTACCCCCGGAGGCCAGGAAGGTCTGGGCAAGGCTGGCCAGGGGCAGGGGCCCTGCTGGGTCCTGCCCCTGGCCTGTGGGGCCTCTGAGCACAACCGGCCCTCTCTCGCTGGAAGACCTCCCCGGCTGCCTCCAAAGGCCGCTTTGCAAGCACTCTCGCCGGCTGTTCCCGCCAGCCGCGCACAACGCTCCCAAGCCCGGGAGAAAAGCGCTTCGGGGTGGTGCTCTCTCCCGGCCCTTGCCCCTGAGCCTGGGGGCCAGGCAGGGGGTCCACACTCCCAGGCCAAGGCAGAACCACATGCACACGTCTGTTCCTGCCCCCTGCACCGGCAGAGAGCTCGTGGGAGCCAGAGTCTGTCAGGCAGCTGCTGGGCTGGCCGCCTGTGTGGGAAGGGGCAGAGCCGACCTAGGGCCACACTGGGCCTCTTGCTCTCCCTGCTGCCCTGAGGCTGCTGGGCCAAAGAGGTCTTGGGCATCCAGCCCCTTGCTGGTCCCTTCCCTCTGACGAGGCCCTCTGAGCTCCAGCCCCTTGCAGTGTGGAGACAGCCCCTGCCAGCAACCTCCTCTCCAAGGAGGCCTCAAGCGAGGCCTAGGCCCAGGGGAAAGGCACCAGCGGGGATGAGCCTGGGGAGGCGCCCGGGCATGTCTGGACCCAGTCCCCGCAGCCTGCCCCTTGCTGGGGCAGTACCCCCGGAGGCCAGGAAGGTCTGGGCAAGGCTGGCCAGGGGCAGGGGCCCTGCTGGGTCCTGCCCCTGGCCTGTGGGGCCTCTGAGCACAACCGGCCCTCTCCCGCTGGAAGACCTCCCCGGCTGCCTCCAAAGGCCGCTTTGCAAGCACTCTCGCCGGCTGTTCCCGCCAGCCGCGCCCAACGCTCCCAAGCCCGGGAGAAAAGCGCTTCGGGGTGGTGCTCTCTCCCGGCCCTTGCCCCTGAGCCTGGGGGCCAGGCAGGGGGTCCACACTCCCAGGCCAAGGCAGAACCACATGCACACGTCTGTTCCTGCCCCCTGCACCGGCAGAGAGCTCGGGGGAGCCAGAGTCTGTCAGGCAGCTGCTGGGCTGGCCGCCTGTGTGGGAAGGGGCAGAGCCGACCTAGGGGCACACTGGGCCTCTTGCTCTCCCTGCTGCGCTGAGGCTGCTGGGCCAAAGAGGTCTTGGGCATCCAGCCCCTTGCTGGTCCCTTCCCTCTGACGAGGCCCTCTGAGCTCCAGCCCCTTGCAGTGTGGAGACAGCCCCTGCCAGCAACCTCCTCTCCAAGGAGGCCTCAAGCGAGGCCTAGGCCCAGGAGAAAGGCACCAGCGGGGATGAGCCTGGGGAGGCGCCCGGGCATGTCTGGACCCAGTCCCCGCAGCCTGCCCCTTGCTGGGGCAGTACCCCCGGAGGCCAGGAAGGTCTGGGCAAGGCTGGCCAGGGGCAGGGGCCCTGCTGGGTCCTGCCCCTGGCCTGTGGGGCCTCTGAGCACAAGCGGCCCTCTCCCGCTGGAAGACCTCCCCGGCTGCCTCCAAAGGCCGCTTTGCAAGCACTCTCGCCGGCTGTTCCCGCCAGCCGCGCACAACGCTCCCAAGCCCGGGAGAAAAGCGCTTCGGGGTGGTGCTCTCTCCCGGCCCTTGCCCCTGAGCCTGGGGGCCAGGCAGGGGGTCCACACTCCCAGGCCAAGGCAGAACCACATGCACACGTCTGTTCCTGCCCCCTGCACCGGCAGAGAGCTCGGGGGAGCCAGAGTCTGTCAGGCAGCTGCTGGGCTGGCCGCCTGTGTGGGAAGGGGCAGAGCCGACCTAGGGCCACACTGGGCCTCTTGCTCTCCCTGCTGCCCTGAGGCTGCTGGGCCAAAGAGGTCTTGGGCATCCAGCCCCTTGCTGGTCCCTTCCCTCTGACGAGGCCCTCTGAGCTCCAGCCCCTTGCAGTGTGGAGACAGCCCCTGCCAGAAACCTCCTCTCCAAGGAGGCCTCAAGCGAGGCCTAGGCCCAGGGGAAAGGCACCAGCGGGGATGAGCCTGGGGAGGCGCCCGGGCATGTCTGGACCCAGTCCCCGCAGCCTGCCCCTTGCTGGGGCAGTACCCCCGGAGGCCAGGAAGGTCTGGGCAAGGCTGGCCAGGGGCAGGGGCCCTGCTGGGTCCTGCCCCTGGCCTGTGGGGCCTCTGAGCACAAGCGGCCCTCTCCCGCTGGAAGACCTCCCCGGCTGCCTCCAAAGGCCGCTTTGCAAGCACTCTCGCCGGCTGTTCCCGCCAGCCGCGCACAACGCTCCCAAGCCCGGGAGAAAAGCGCTTCGGGGTGGTGCTCTCTCCCGGCCCTTGCCCCTGAGCCTGGGGGCCAGGCAGGGGGTCCACACTCCCAGGCCAAGGCAGAACCACATGCACACGTCTGTTCCTGCCCCCTGCACCGGCAGAGAGCTCGGGGGAGCCAGAGTCTGGCAGGCAGCTGCTGGGCTGGCCGCCTGTATGGGAAGGGGCAGAGCCGACCTAGGGGCACACTGGGCCTCTTGCTCTCCCTGCTGCCCTGAGGCTGCTGGGCCAAAGAGGTCTTGGGCATCCAGCCCCTTGCTGGTCCCTTCCCTCTGACGAGGCCCTCTGAGCTCCAGCCCCTTGCAGTGTGGAGACAGCCCCTGCCAGCAACCTCCTCTCCAAGGAGGCCTCAAGCGAGGCCTAGGCCCAGGGGAAAGGCACCAGCGGGGATGAGCCTGGGGAGGCGCCCGGGCATGTCTGGACCCAGTCCCCGCAGCCTGCCCCTTGCTGGGGCAGTACCCCCGGAGGCCAGGAAGGTCTGGGCAAGGCTGGCCAGGGGCAGGGGCCCTGCTGGGTCCTGCCCCTGGCCTGTGGGGCCTCTGAGCACAACCGGCCCTCTGCCGCTGGAAGACCTCCCCGGCTGCCTCCAAAGGCCGCTTTGCAAGCACTCTCGCCGGCTGTTCCCGCCAGCCGCGCACAACGCTCCCAAGCCCGGGAGAAAAGCGCTTCGGGGTGGTGCTCTCTCCCGGCCCTTGCCCCTGAGCCTGGGGGCCAGGCAGGGGGTCCACACTCCCAGGCCAAGGCAGAACCACATGCACACGTCTGTTCCTGCCCCCTGCACCGGCAGAGAGCTCGGGGGAGCCAGAGTCTGTCAGGCAGCTGCTGGGCTGGCCGCCTGTGTGGGAAGGGGCAGAGCCGACCTAGGGGCACACTGGGCCTCTTGCTCTCCCTGCTGCCCTGAGGCTGCTGGGCCAAAGAGGTCTTGGGCATCCAGCCCCTTGCTGGTCCCTTCCCTCTGACGAGGCCCTCTGAGCTCCAGCCCCTTGCAGTGTGGAGACAGCCCCTGCCAGCAACCTCCTCTCCAAGGAGGCCTCAAGCGAGGCCTAGGCCCAGGGGAAAGGCACCAGCGGGGATGAGCCTGGGGAGGCGCCCGGGCATGTCTGGACCCAGTCCCCGCAGCCTGCCCCTTGCTGGGGCAGTACCCCCGGAGGCCAGGAAGGTCTGGGCAAGGCTGGCCAGGGGCAGGGGCCCTGCTGGGTCCTGCCCCTGGCCTGTGGGGCCTCTGAGCACAACCGGCCCTCTGCCGCTGGAAGACCTCCCCGGCTGCCTCCAAAGGCCGCTTTGCAAGCACTCTCGCCGGCTGTTCCCGCCAGCCGCGCCCAACGCTCCCAAGCCCGGGAGAAAAGCGCTTCGGGGTGGTGCTCTCTCCCGGCCCTTGCCCCTGAGCCTGGGGGCCAGGCAGGGGGTCCACACTCCCAGGCCAAGGCAGAACCACATGCACACGTCTGTTCCTGCCCCCTGCACCGGCAGAGAGCTCGGGGGAGCCAGAGTCTGGCAGGCAGCTGCTGGGCTGGCCGCCTGTGTGGGAAGGGGCAGAGCCGACCTAGGGCCACACTGGGCCTCTTGCTCTCCCTGCTGCCCTGAGGCTGCTGGGCCAAAGAGGTCTTGGGCATCCAGCCCCTTGCTGGTCCCTTCCCTCTGACGAGGCCCTCTGAGCTCCAGCCCCTTGCAGTGTGGAGACAGCCCCTGCCAGCAACCTCCTCTCCAAGGAGGCCTCAAGCGAGGCCTAGGCCCAGGGGAAAGGCACCAGCGGGGATGAGCCTGGGGAGGCGCCCGGGCATGTCTGGACCCAGTCCCCGCAGCCTGCCCCTTGCTGGGGAAGTACCCCCGGAGGCCAGGAAGGTCTGGGCAAGGCTGGCCAGGGGCAGGGGCCCTGCTGGGTCCTGCCCCTGGCCTGTGGGGCCTCTGAGCACAACCGGCCCTCTCCCGCTGGAAGACCTCCCCGGCTGCCTCCAAAGGCCGCTTTGCAAGCACTCTCGCCGGCTGTTCCCGCCAGCCGCGCCCAACGCTCCCAAGCCCGGGAGAAAAGCGCTTCGGGGTGGTGCTCTCTCCCGGCCCTTGCCCCTGAGCCTGGGGGCCAGGCAGGGGGTCCACACTCCCAGGCCAAGGCAGAACCACATGCACACGTCTGTTCCTGCCCCCTGCACCGGCAGAGAGCTCGGGGGAGCCAGAGTCTGTCAGGCAGCTGCTGGGCTGGCCGCCTGTGTGGGAAGGGGCAGAGCCGACCTAGGGGCACACTGGGCCTCTTGCTCTCCCTGCTGCCCTGAGGCTGCTGGGCCAAAGAGGTCTTGGGCATCCAGCCCCTTGCTGGTCCCTTCCCTCTGACGAGGCCCTCTTAGCTCCAGCCCTTTGCAGTGTGGAGACAGCCCCTGCCAGCAACCTCCTCTCCAAGGAGGCCTCAAGCGAGGCCTAGGCCCAGGGGAAAGGCACCAGCGGGGATGAGCCTGGGGAGGCGCCCGGGCATGTCTGGACCCAGTCCCCGCAGCCTGCCCCTTGCTGGGGCAGTACCCCCGGAGGCCAGGAAGGTCTGGGCAAGGCTGGCCAGGGGCAGGGGCCCTGCTGGGTCCTGCCCCTGGCCTGTGGGGCCTCTGAGCACAACCGGCCCTCTGTCGCTGGAAGACCTCCCCGGCTGCCTCCAAAGGCCGCTTTGCAAGCACTCTCGCCGGCTGTTCCCGCCAGCCGCGCCCAACGCTCCCAAGCCCGGGAGAAAAGCGCTTCGGGGTGGTGCTCTCTCCTGGCCCTTGCCCCTGAGCCTGGGGGCCAGGCAGGGGGTCCACACTCCCAGGCCAAGGCAGAACCACATGCACACGTCTGTTCCTGCCCCCTGCACCGGCAGAGAGCTCGTGGGAGCCAGAGTCTGTCAGGCAGCTGCTGGGCTGGCCGCCTGTGTGGGAAGGGGCAGAGCCGACCTAGGGCCACACTGGGCCTCTTGCTCTCCCTGCTGCCCTGAGGCTGCTGGGCCAAAGAGGTCTTGGGCATCCAGCCCCTTGCTGGTCCCTTCCCTCTGACGAGGCCCTCTGAGCTCCAGCCCCTTGCAGTGTGGAGACAGCCCCTGCCAGCAACCTCCTCTCCAAGGAGGCCTCAAGCGAGGCCTAGGCCCAGGGGAAAGGCACCAGCGGGGATGAGGCTGGGGAGGCGCCCGGGCATGTCTGGACCCAGTCCCCGCAGCCTGCCCCTTGCTGGGGCAGTACCCCCGGAGGCCAGGAAGGTCTGGGCAAGGCTGGCCAGGGGCAGGGGCCCTGCTGGGTCCTGCCCCTGGCCTGTGGGGCCTCTGAGCACAACCGGCCCTCTGCCGCTGGAAGACCTCCCCGGCTGCCTCCACAGGCCGCTTTGCAAGCACTCTCGCCGGCTGTTCCCGCCAGCCGCGCACAACGCTCCCAAGCCCGGGAGAAAAGCGCTTCGGGGTGGTGCTCTCTCCCGGCCCTTGCCCCTGAGCCTGGGGGCCAGGCAGGGGGTCCACACTCCCAGGCCAAGGCAGAACCACATGCACACGTCTGTTCCTGCCCCCTGCACCGGCAGAGAGCTCGGGGGAGCCAGAGTCTGTCAGGCAGCTGCTGGGCTGGCCGCCTGTGTGGGAAGGGGCAGAGCCGACCTAGGGGCACACTGGGCCTCTTGCTCTCCCTGCTGCCCTGAGGCTGCTCGGCCAAAGAGGTCTTGGGCATCTAGCCCCTTGCTGGTCCCTTCCCTCTGACGAGGCCCCCTGAGCTCCAGCACCTTGCAGTGTGGAGACAGCCCCTGCCAGCAACCTCCTCTCCAAGGAGGCCTCAAGCGAGGCCTAGGCCTAGGGGAAAGGCACCAGCGGGGATGAGCCTGGGGAGGCGCCCGGGCATGTCTGGACCCAGTCCCCGCAGCCTGCCCCTTGCTGGGGCAGTACCCCCGGAGGCCAGGAAGGTCTGGGCAAGGCTGGCCAGGGGCAGGGGCCCTGCTGGGTCCTGCCCCTGGCCGGTGGGGCCTCTGAGCACAACCGGCCCTCTCCCGCTGGAAGACCTTCCCGGCTGCCTCCAAAGGCCGCTTTGCAAGCACTCTCGCCGGCTGTTCCCGCCAGCCGCGCACAACGCTCCCAAGCCCGGGAGAAAAGCGCTTCGGGGTGGTGCTCTCTCCCGGCCCTTGCCCCTGAGCCTGGGGGCCAGGCAGGGGGTCCACACTCCCAGGCCAAGGCAGAACCACATGCACACGTCTGTTCCTGCCCCCTGCACCGGCAGAGAGCTCGGGGGAGCCAGAGTCTGTCAGGCAGCTGCTGGGCTGGCCGCCTGTGTGGGAAGGGGCAGAGCTGACCTAGGGCCACACTGGGCCTCTTGCTCTCCCTGCTGCCCTGAGGCTGCTGGGCCAAAGAGGTCTTGGGCATCCAGCCCCTTGCTGGTCCCTTCCCTCTGACGAGGCCCTCTGAGCTCCAGCCCCTTGCAGTGTGGAGACAGCCCCTGCCAGCAACCTCCTCTCCAAGGAGGCCTCAAGCGAGGCCTAGGCCCAGGGGCAAGGCACCAGCGGGGATGAGCCTGGGGAGGCGCCCGGGCATGTCTGGACCCAGTCCCCGCAGCCTGCCCCTTGCTGGGGCAGTACCCCCGGAGGCCAGGAAGGTCTGGGCAAGGCTGGCCAGGGGCAGGGGCCCTGCTGGGTCCTGCCCCTGGCCTGTGGGGCCTCTGAGCACAACCGGCCCTCTCTCGCTGGAAGACCTCCCCGGCTGCCTCCAAAGGCCGCTTTGCAAGCACTCTCGCCGGCTGTTCCCGCCAGCCGCGCCCAACGCTCCCAAGCCCGGGAGAAAAGCGCTTCGGGGTGGTGCTCTCTCCCGGCCCTTGCCCCTGAGCCTGGGGGCCAGGCAGGGGGTCCACACTCCCAGGCCAAGGCAGAACCACATGCACACGTCTGTTCCTGCCCCCTGCACCGGCAGAGAGCTCGGGGGAGCCAGAGTCTGTCAGGCAGCTGCTGGGCTGGCCGGCTGTGTGGGAAGGGGCAGAGCCGACCTAGGGGCACACTGGGCCTCTTGCTCTCCCTGCTGCCCTGAGGCTGCTGGGCCAAAGAGGTCTTGGGCATCCAGCCCCTTGCTGGTCCCTTCCCTCTGACGAGGCCCTCTGAGCTCCAGCCCCTTGCAGTGTGGAGACAGCCCCTGCCAGCAACCTCCTCTCCAAGGAGGCCTCAAGCGAGGCCTAGGCCCAGGGGAAAGGCACCAGCGGGGATGAGCCTGGGGAGGCGCCCGGGCATGTCTGGACCCAGTCCCCGCAGCCTGCCCCTTGCTGGGGCAGTACCCCCGGAGGCCAGGAAGGTCTGGGCAAGGCTGGCCAGGGGCAGGGGCCCTGCTGGGTCCTGCCCCTGGCCTGTGGGGCCTCTGAGCACAACCGGCCCTCTGCCGCTGGAAGACCTCCCCGGCTGCCTCCAAAGGCCGCTTTGCAAGCACTCTCGCCGGCTGTTCCCGCCAGCCGCGCCCAACGCTCCCAAGCCCGGGAGAAAAGCGCTTCGGGGTGGTGCTCTCTCCCGGCCCTTGCCCCTGAGCCTGGGGGCCAGGCAGGGGGTCCACACTCCCAGGCCAAGGCAGAACCACATGCACACGTCTGTTCCTGCCCCCTGCACCGGCAGAGAGCTCGGGGGAGCCAGAGTCTGTCAGGCAGCTGCTGGGCTGGCCGCCTGTGTGGGAAGGGGCAGAGCCGACCTAGGGGCACACTGGGCCTCTTGCTCTCCCTGCTGCGCTGAGGCTGCTGGGCCAAAGAGGTCTTGGGCATCCAGCCCCTTGCTGGTCCCTTCCCTCTGACGAGGCCCTCTGAGCTCCAGCCCCTTGCAGTGTGGAGACAGCCCCTGCCAGCAACCTCCTCTCCAAGGAGGCCTCAAGCGAGGCCTAGGCCCAGGAGAAAGGCACCAGCGGGGATGAGCCTGGGGAGGCGCCCGGGCATGTCTGGACCCAGTCCCCGCAGCCTGCCCCTTGCTGGGGCAGTACCCCCGGAGGCCAGGAAGGTCTGGGCAAGGCTGGCCAGGGGCAGGGGCCCTGCTGGGTCCTGCCCCTGGCCTGTGGGGCCTCTGAGCACAAGCGGCCCTCTCCCGCTGGAAGACCTCCCCGGCTGCCTCCAAAGGCCGCTTTGCAAGCACTCTCGGCGGCTGTTCCCGCCAGCCGCGCACAACGCTCCCAAGCCCGGGAGAAAAGCGCTTCGGGGTGGTGCTCTCTCCCGGCCCTTGCCCCTGAGCCTGGGGGCCAGGCAGGGGGTCCACACTCCCAGGCCAAGGCAGAACCACATGCACACGTCTGTTCCTGCCCCCTGCACCGGCAGAGAGCTCGGGGGAGCCAGAGTCTGTCAGGCAGCTGCTGGGCTGGCCGCCTGTGTGGGAAGGGGCAGAGCCGACCTAGGGGCACACTGGGCCTCTTGCTCTCCCTGCTGCCCTGAGGCTGCTGGGCCAAAGAGGTCTTGGGCATCCAGCCCCTTGCTGGTCCCTTCCCTCTGACGAGGCCCTCTGAGCTCCAGCCCCTTGCAGTGTGGAGACAGCCCCTGCCAGCAACCTCCTCTCCAAGGAGGCCTCAAGCGAGGCCTAGGCCCAGGGGAAAGGCACCAGTGGGGATGAGCCTGGGGAGGCGCCCGGGCATGTCTGGACCCAGTCCCCGCAGCCTGCCCCTTGCTGGGGCAGTACCCCCGGAGGCCAGGAAGGTCTGGGCAAGGCTGGCCAGGGGCAGGGGCCCTGCTGGGTCCTGCCCCTGGCCTGTGGGGCCTCTGAGCACAACCGGCCCTCTGCCGCTGGAAGACCTCCCCGGCTGCCTCCAAAGGCCGCTTTGCAAGCACTCTCGGCGGCTGTTCCCGCCAGCCGCGCACAACGCTCCCAAGCCCGGGAGAAAAGCGCTTCGGGGTGGTGCTCTCTCCCGGCCCTTGCCCCTGAGCCTGGGGGCCAGGCAGGGGGTCCACACTCCCAGGCCAAGGCAGAACCACATGCACACGTCTGTTCCTGCCCCCTGCACCGGCAGAGAGCTCGGGGGAGCCAGAGTCTGTCAGGCAGCTGCTGGGCTGGCCGCCTGTGTGGGAAGGGGCAGAGCCGACCTAGGGGCACACTGGGCCTCTTGCTCTCCCTGCTGCCCTGAGGCTGCTGGGCCAAAGAGGTCTTGGGCATCCAGCCCCTTGCTGGTCCCTTCCCTCTGACGAGGCCCTCTGAGCTCCAGCCCCTGGCAGTGTGGAGACAGCCCCTGCCAGCAACCTCCTCTCCAAGGAGGCCTCAAGCGAGGCCTAGGACCAGGGGAAAGGCACCAGCGGGGATGAGCCTGGGGAGGCGCCCGGGCATGTCTGGACCCAGTCCCCGGAGCCTGCCCCTTGCTGGGGCAGTACCCCCGGAGGCCAGGAAGGTCTGGGCAAGGCTGGCCAGGGGCAGGGGCCCTGCTGGGTCCTGCCCCTGGCCTGTGGGGCCTCTGAGCACAACCGGCCCTCTCCCGCTGGAAGACCTCCCCGGCTGCCTCCAAAGGCCGCTTTGCAAGCACTCTCGCCGGCTGTTCCCGCCAGCCGCGCACAACGCTCCCAAGCCCGGGAGAAAAGCGCTTCGGGGTGGTGCTCTCTCCCGGCCCTTGCCCCTGAGCCTGGGGGCCAGGCAGGGGGTCCACACTCCCAGGCCAAGGCAGAACCACATGCACACGTCTGTTCCTGCCCCCTGCACCGGCAGAGAGCTCGGGGGAGCCAGAGTCTGTCAGGCAGCTGCTGGGCTGGCCGCCTGTGTGGGAAGGGGCAGAGCCGACCTAGGGGCACACTGGGCCTCTTGCTCTCCCTGCTGCCCTGAGGCTGCTGGGCCAAAGAGGTCTTGGGCATCCAGCCCCTTGCTGGTCCCTTCCCTCTGACGAAGCCCTCTGAGCTCCAGCCCCTTGCAGTGTGGAGACAGCCCCTGCCAGCAACCTCCTCTCCAAGGAGGCCTCAAGCGAGGCCTAGGCCCAGGGGAAAGGCACCAGTGGGGATGAGCCTGGGGAGGCACCCGGGCATGTCTGGACCCAGTCCCCGCAGCCTGCCCCTTGCTGGGGCAGTACCCTCGGAGGCCAGGAAGGTCTGGGCAAGGCTGGCCAGGCGCAGGGGCCCTGCTGGGTCCTGCCCCTGGCCTGTGGGGCCTCTGAGCACAACCGGCCCTCTCCCGCTGGAAGACCTCCCCGGCTGCCTCCAAAGGCCGCTTTGCAAGCACTCTCGCCGGCTGTTCCCGCCAGCCGCGCACAACGCTCCCAAGCCCGGGAGAAAAGCGCTTCGGGGTGGTGCTCTCTCCCAGCCCTTGCCCCTGAGCCTGGGGGCCAGGCAGGGGGTCCACACTCCCAGGCCAAGGCAGAACCACATGCACACGTCTGTTCCTGCCCCCTGCACCGGCAGAGAGCTCGGGGGAGCCAGAGTCTGTCAGGCAGCTGCTGGGCTGGCCGCCTGTGTGGGAAGGGGCAGAGCCGACCTAGGGCCACACTGGGCCTCTTGCTCTCCCTGCTGCCCTGAGGCTGCTGGGCCAAAGAGGTCTTGGGCATCCAGCCCCTTGCTGGTCCCTTCCCTCTGACGAGGCCCTCTGAGCTCCAGCCCCTTGCAGTGTGGAGACAGCCCCTGCCAGCAACCTCCTCTCCAAGGAGGCCTCAAGCGAGGCCTAGGCCCAGGGGAAAGGCACCAGCGGGGATGAGCCTGGGGAGGCGCCCGGGCATGTCTGGACCCAGTCCCCGCAGCCTGCCCCTTGCTGGGGCAGTACCCCCGGAGGCCAGGAAGGTCTGGGCAAGGCTGGCCAGGGGCAGGGGCCCTGCTGGGTCCTGCCCCTGGCCTGTGGGGCCTCTGAGCACAAGCGGCCCTCTCCCGCTGGAAGACCTCCCCGGCTGCCTCCAAAGGCCGCTTTGCAAGCACTCTCGCCGGCTGTTCCCGCCAGCCGCGCACAACGCTCCCAAGCCCGGGAGAAAAGCGCTTCGGGGTGGTGCTCTCTCCCGGCCCTTGCCCCTGAGCCTGGGGGCCAGGCAGGGGGTCCACACTCCCAGGCCAAGGCAGAACCACATGCACACGTCTGTTCCTGCCCCCTGCACCGGCAGAGAGCTCGGGGGAGCCAGAGTCTGTCAGGCAGCTGCTGGGCTGGCCGCCTGTGTGGGAAGGGGCAGAGCCGACCTAGGGGCACACTGGGCCTCTTGCTCTCCCTGCTGCCCTGAGGCTGCTGGGCCAAAGAGGTCTTGGGCATCCAGCCCCTTGCTGGTCCCTTCCCTCTGATGAGGCCCTCTGAGCTCCAGCCCCTTGCAGTGTGGAGACAGCCCCTGCCAGCAACCTCCTCTCCAAGGAGGCCTCAAGCGAGGCCTAGGCCCAGGGGAAAGGCACCAGCGGGGATGAGCCTGGGGAGGCGCCCGGGCATGTCTGGACCCAGTCCCCGCAGCCTGCCCCTTGCTGGGGCAGTACCCCCGGAGGCCAGGAAGGTCTGGGCAAGGCTGGCCAGGGGCAGGGGCCCTGCTGGGTCCTGCCCCTGGCCTGTGGGGCCTCTGAGCACAAGCGGCCCTCTCCCGCTGGAAGACCTCCCCGGCTGCCTCCAAAGGCCGCTTTGCAAGCACTCTCGCCGGCTGTTCCCGCCAGCCGCGCACAACGCTCCCAAGCCCGGGAGAAAAGCGCTTCGGGGTGGTGCTCTCTCCCGGCCCTTGCCCCTGAGCCTGGGGGCCAGGCAGGGGGTCCACACTCCCAGGCCAAGGCAGAACCACATGCACACGTCTGTTCCTGCCCCCTGCACCGGCAGAGAGCTCGGGGGAGCCAGAGTCTGGCAGGCAGCTGCTGGGCTGGCCGCCTGTGTGGGAAGGGGCAGAGCCGACCTAGGGGCACACTGGGCCTCTTGCTCTCCCTGCTGCCCTGAGGCTGCTGGGCCAAAGAGATCTTGGGCATCCAGCCCCTTGCTGGTCCCTTCCCTCTGACGAGGCCCTCTGAGCTCCAGCCCCTTGCAGTGTGGAGACAGCCCCTGCCAGCAACCTCCTCTCCAAGGAGGCCTCAAGCGAGGCCTAGGCCCAGGGGAAAGGCACCAGCGGGGATGAGCCTGGGGAGGCGCCCGGGCATGTCTGGACCCAGTCCCCGCAGCCTGCCCCTTGCTGGGGCAGTACCCCCGGAGGCCAGGAAGGTCTGGGCAAGGCTGGCCAGGGGCAGGGGCCCTGCTGGGTCCTGCCCCTGGCCTGTGGGGCCTCTGAGCACAACCGGCCCTCTGCCGCTGGAAGACCTCCCCGGCTGCCTCCAAAGGCCGCTTTGCAAGCACTCTCGCCGGCTGTTCCCGCCAGCCGCGCACAACGCTCCCAAGCCCGGGAGAAAAGCGCTTCGGGGTGGTGCTCTCTCCCGGCCCTTGCCCCTGAGCCTGGGGGCCAGGCAGGGGGTCCACACTCCCAGGCCAAGGCAGAACCACATGCACACGTCTGTTCCTGCCCCCTGCACCGGCAGAGAGCTCGGGGGAGCCAGAGTCTGTCAGGCAGCTGCTGGGCTGGCCGCCTGTGTGGGAAGGGGCAGAGCCGACCTAGGGGCACACTGGGCCTCTTGCTCTCCCTGCTGCGCTGAGGCTGCTGGGCCAAAGAGGTCTTGGGCATCCAGCCCCTTGCTGGTCCCTTCCCTCTGACGAGGCCCTCTGAGCTCCAGCCCCTTGCAGTGTGGAGACAGCCCCTGCCAGCAACCTCCTCTCCAAGGAGGCCTCAAGCGAGGCCTAGGCCCAGGAGAAAGGCACCAGCGGGGATGAGCCTGGGGAGGCGCCCGGGCATGTCTGGACCCAGTCCCCGCAGCCTGCCCCTTGCTGGGGCAGTACCCCCGGAGGCCAGGAAGGTCTGGGCAAGGCTGGCCAGGGGCAGGGGCCCTGCTGGGTCCTGCCCCTGGCCTGTGGGGCCTCTGAGCACAAGCGGCCCTCTCCCGCTGGAAGACCTCCCCGGCTGCCTCCAAAGGCCGCTTTGCAAGCACTCTCGCCGGCTGTTCCCGCCAGCCGCGCACAACGCTCCCAAGCCCGGGAGAAAAGCGCTTCGGGGTGGTGCTCTCTCCCGGCCCTTGCCCCTGAGCCTGGGGGCCAGGCAGGGGGTCCACACTCCCAGGCCAAGGCAGAACCACATGCACACGTCTGTTCCTGCCCCCTGCACCGGCAGAGAGCTCGGGGGAGCCAGAGTCTGGCAGGCAGCTGCTGGGCTGGCCGCCTGTGTGGGAAGGGGCAGAGCCGACCTAGGGGCACACTGGGCCTCTTGCTCTCCCTGCTGCCCTGAGGCTGCTGGGCCAAAGAGGTCTTGGGCATCCAGCCCCTTGCTGGTCCCTTCCCTCTGACGAGGCCCTCTGAGCTCCAGCCCCTTGCAGTGTGGAGACAGCCCCTGCCAGCAACCTCCTCTCCAAGGAGGCCTCAAGCGAGGCCTAGGCCCAGGGGAAAGGCACCAGTGGGGATGAGCCTGGGGAGGCGCCCGGGCATGTCTGGACCCAGTCCCCGCAGCCTGCCCCTTGCTGGGGCAGTACCCCGGGAGGCCAGGAAGGTCTGGGCAAGGCTGGCCAGGGGCAGGGGCCCTGCTGGGTCCTGCCCCTGGCCTGTGGGGCCTCTGAGCACAACCGGCCCTCTGCCGCTGGAAGACCTCCCCGGCTGCCTCCAAAGGCCGCTTTGCAAGCACTCTCGGCGGCTGTTCCCGCCAGCCGCGCACAACGCTCCCAAGCCCGGGAGAAAAGCGCTTCGGGGTGGTGCTCTCTCCCGGCCCT
This sequence comes from Cervus elaphus, assembly GCF_910594005.1. NCBI lineage: Eukaryota > Metazoa > Chordata > Mammalia > Artiodactyla > Cervidae > Cervus > Cervus elaphus. Next base: position 718,835 of record NW_025316702.1, on the reverse strand, counting down.
TGCCCCTGAGCCTGGGGGCCAGGCAGGGGGTCCACACTCCCAGGCCAAGGCAGAACCACATGCACACGTCTGTTCCTGCCCCCTGCACCGGCAGAGAGCTCGGGGGAGCCAGAGTCTGTCAGGCAGCTGCTGGGCTGGCCGCCTGTGTGGGAAGGGGCAGAGCCGACCTAGGGGCACACTGGGCCTCTTGCTCTCCCTGCTGCCCTGAGGCTGCTGGGCCAAAGAGGTCTTGGGCATCCAGCCCCTTGCTGGTCCCTTCCCTCTGACGAGGCCCTCTGAGCTCCAGCCCCTGGCAGTGTGGAGACAGCCCCTGCCAGCAACCTCCTCTCCAAGGAGGCCTCAAGCGAGGCCTAGGACCAGGGGAAAGGCACCAGCGGGGATGAGCCTGGGGAGGCGCCCGGGCATGTCTGGACCCAGTCCCCGGAGCCTGCCCCTTGCTGGGGCAGTACCCCCGGAGGCCAGGAAGGTCTGGGCAAGGCTGGCCAGGGGCAGGGGCCCTGCTGGGTCCTGCCCCTGGCCTGTGGGGCCTCTGAGCACAACCGGCCCTCTCCCGCTGGAAGACCTCCCCGGCTGCCTCCAAAGGCCGCTTTGCAAGCACTCTCGCCGGCTGTTCCCGCCAGCCGCGCACAACGCTCCCAAGCCCGGGAGAAAAGCGCTTCGGGGTGGTGCTCTCTCCCGGCCCTTGCCCCTGAGCCTGGGGGCCAGGCAGGGGGTCCATACTCCCAGGCCAAGGCAGAACCACATGCACACGTCTGTTCCTGCCCCCTGCACCGGCAGAGAGCTCGGGGGAGCCAGAGTCTGTCAGGCAGCTGCTGGGCTGGCCGCCTGTGTGGGAAGGGGCAGAGCCGACCTAGGGGCACACTGGGCCTCTTGCTCTCCCTGCTGCCCTGAGGCTGCTGGGCCAAAGAGGTCTTGGGCATCCAGCCCCTTGCTGGTCCCTTCCCTCTGACGAAGCCCTCTGAGCTCCAGCCCCTTGCAGTGTGGAGACAGCCCCTGCCAGCAACCTCCTCTCCAAGGAGGCCTCAAGCGAGGCCTAGGCCCAGGGGAAAGGCACCAGTGGGGATGAGCCTGGGGAGGCACCCGGGCATGTCTGGACCCAGTCCCCGCAGCCTGCCCCTTGCTGGGGCAGTACCCTCGGAGGCCAGGAAGGTCTGGGCAAGGCTGGCCAGGCGCAGGGGCCCTGCTGGGTCCTGCCCCTGGCCTGTGGGGCCTCTGAGCACAAGCGGCCCTCTCCCGCTGGAAGACCTCCCCGGCTGCCTCCAAAGGCCGCTTTGCAAGCACTCTCGCCGGCTGTTCCCGCCAGCCGCGCACAACGCTCCCAAGCCCGGGAGAAAAGCGCTTCGGGGTGGTGCTCTCTCCCAGCCCTTGCCCCTGAGCCTGGGGGCCAGGCAGGGGGTCCACACTCCCAGGCCAAGGCAGAACCACATGCACACGTCTGTTCCTGCCCCCTGCACCGGCAGAGAGCTCGGGGGAGCCAGAGTCTGTCAGGCAGCTGCTGGGCTGGCCGCCTGTGTGGGAAGGGGCAGAGCCGACCTAGGGCCACACTGGGCCTCTTGCTCTCCCTGCTGCCCTGAGGCTGCTGGGCCAAAGAGGTCTTGGGCATCCAGCCCCTTGCTGGTCCCTTCCCTCTGACGAGGCCCTCTGAGCTCCAGCCCCTTGCAGTGTGGAGACAGCCCCTGCCAGCAACCTCCTCTCCAAGGAGGCCTCAAGCGAGGCCTAGGCCCAGGGGAAAGGCACCAGCGGGGATGAGCCTGGGGAGGCGCCCGGGCATGTCTGGACCCAGTCCCCGCAGCCTGCCCCTTGCTGGGGCAGTACCCCCGGAGGCCAGGAAGGTCTGGGCAAGGCTGGCCAGGGGCAGGGGCCCTGCTGGGTCCTGCCCCTGGCCTGTGGGGCCTCTGAGCACAAGCGGCCCTCTCCCGCTGGAAGACCTCCCCGGCTGCCTCCAAAGGCCGCTTTGCAAGCACTCTCGCCGGCTGTTCCCGCCAGCCGCGCACAACGCTCCCAAGCCCGGGAGAAAAGCGCTTCGGGGTGGTGCTCTCTCCCGGCCCTTGCCCCTGAGCCTGGGGGCCAGGCAGGGGGTCCACACTCCCAGGCCAAGGCAGAACCACATGCACACGTCTGTTCCTGCCCCCTGCACCGGCAGAGAGCTCGGGGGAGCCAGAGTCTGTCAGGCAGCTGCTGGGCTGGCCGCCTGTGTGGGAAGGGGCAGAGCCGACCTAGGGGCACACTGGGCCTCTTGCTCTCCCTGCTGCCCTGAGGCTGCTGGGCCAAAGAGGTCTTGGGCATCCAGCCCCTTGCTGGTCCCTTCCCTCTGATGAGGCCCTCTGAGCTCCAGCCCCTTGCAGTGTGGAGACAGCCCCTGCCAGCAACCTCCTCTCCAAGGAGGCCTCAAGCGAGGCCTAGGCCCAGGGGAAAGGCACCAGCGGGGATGAGCCTGGGGAGGCGCCCGGGCATGTCTGGACCCAGTCCCCGCAGCCTGCCCCTTGCTGGGGCAGTACCCCCGGAGGCCAGGAAGGTCTGGGCAAGGCTGGCCAGGGGCAGGGGCCCTGCTGGGTCCTGCCTCTGGCCTGTGGGGCCTCTGAGCACAAGCGGCCCTCTCCCGCTGGAAGACCTCCCCGGCTGCCTCCAAAGGCCGCTTTGCAAGCACTCTCGCCGGCTGTTCCCGCCAGCCGCGCACAACGCTCCCAAGCCCGGGAGAAAAGCGCTTCGGGGTGGTGCTCTCTCCCGGCCCTTGCCCCTGAGCCTGGGGGCCAGGCAGGGGGTCCACACTCCCAGGCCAAGGCAGAACCACATGCACACGTCTGTTCCTGCCCCCTGCACCGGCAGAGAGCTCGGGGGAGCCAGAGTCTGTCAGGCAGCTGCTGGGCTGGCCGCCTGTGTGGGAAGGGGCAGAGCCGACCTAGGGGCACACTGGGCCTCTTGCTCTCCCTGCTGCCCTGAGGCTGCTGGGCCAAAGAGATCTTGGGCATCCAGCCCCTTGCTGGTCCCTTCCCTCTGACGAGGCCCTCTGAGCTCCAGCCCCTTGCAGTGTGGAGACAGCCCCTGCCAGCAACCTCCTCTCCAAGGAGGCCTCAAGCGAGGCCTAGGCCCAGGGGAAAGGCACCAGCGGGGATGAGCCTGGGGAGGCGCCCGGGCATGTCTGGACCCAGTCCCCGCAGCCTGCCCCTTGCTGGGGCAGTACCCCCGGAGGCCAGGAAGGTCTGGGCAAGGCTGGCCAGGGGCAGGGGCCCTGCTGGGTCCTGCCCCTGGCCTGTGGGGCCTCTGAGCACAACCGGCCCTCTGCCGCTGGAAGACCTCCCCGGCTGCCTCCAAAGGCCGCTTTGCAAGCACTCTCGCCGGCTGTTCCCGCCAGCCGCGCACAACGCTCCCAAGCCCGGGAGAAAAGCGCTTCGGGGTGGTGCTCTCTCCCGGCCCTTGCCCCTGAGCCTGGGGGCCAGGCAGGGGGTCCACACTCCCAGGCCAAGGCAGAACCACATGCACACGTCTGTTCCTGCCCCCTGCACCGGCAGAGAGCTCGGGGGAGCCAGAGTCTGGCAGGCAGCTGCTGGGCTGGCCGCCTGTGTGGGAAGGGGCAGAGCCGACCTAGGGGCACACTGGGCCTCTTGCTCTCCCTGCTGCCCTGAGGCTGCTGGGCCAAAGCGGTCTTGGGCATCCAGCCCCTTGCTGGTCCCTTCCCTCTGACGAGGCCCTCTGAGCTCCAGCCCCTTGCAGTGTGGAGAAAGCCCCTGCCAGCAACCTCCTCTCCAAGGAGGCCTCAAGCGAGGCCTAGGCACAGGGGAAAGGCACCAGCGGGGATGAGCCTGGGGAGGCGCCCGGGCATGTCTGGACCCAGTCCCCGCAGCCTGCCCCTTGCTGGGGCAGTACCCCCGGAGGCCAGGAAGGTCTGGGCAAGGCTGGCCAGGGGCAGGGGCCCTGCTGGGTCCTGCCCCTGGCCTGTGGGGCCTCTGAGCACAAGCGGCCCTCTCCCGCTGGAAGACCTCCCCGGCTGCCTCCAAAGGCCGCTTTGCAAGCACTCTCGCCGGCTGTTCCCGCCAGCCGCGCACAACGCTCCCAAGCCCGGGAGAAAAGCGCTTCGGGGTGGTGCTCTCTCCCGGCCCTTGCCCCTGAGCCTGGGGGCCAGGCAGGGGGTCCACACTCCCAGGCCAAGGCAGAACCACATGCACACGTCTGTTCCTGCCCCCTGCACCGGCAGAGAGCTCGGGGGAGCCAGAGTCTGGCAGGCAGCTGCTGGGCTGGCCGCCTGTGTGGGAAGGGGCAGAGCCGACCTAGGGGCACACTGGGCCTCTTGCTCTCCCTGCTGCCCTGAGGCTGCTGGGCCAAAGAGGTCTTGGGCATCCAGCCCCTTGCTGGTCCCTTCCCTCTGACGAGGCCCTCTGAGCTCCAGCCCCTTGCAGTGTGGAGACAGCCCCTGCCAGCAACCTCCTCTCCAAGGAGGCCTAAAGCGAGGCCTAGGCCCAGGGGAAAGGCACCAGCGGGGATGAGCCTGGGGAGGCGCCCGGGCATGTCTGGACCCAGTCCCCGCAGCCTGCCCCTTGCTGGGGCAGTACCCTCGGAGGCCAGGAAGGTCTGGGCAAGGCTGGCCAGAGGCAGGGGCCCTGCTGGGTCCTGCCCCTGGCCTGTGGGGCCTCTGAGCACAACCGGCCCTCTCCTGCTGGAAGACCTCCCCGGCTGCCTCCAAAGGCCGCTTTGCAAGCACTCTCGCCGGCTGTTCCCGCCAGCCGCGCACAACGCTCCCAAGCCCGGGAGAAATGCGCTTCGGGGTGGTGCTCTCTCCCGGCCCTTGCCCCTGAGCCTGGGGGCCAGGCAGGGGGTCCACACTCCCAGGCCAAGGCAGAACCACATGCACACGTCTGTTCCTGCCCCCTGCACCGGCAGAGAGCTCGGGGGAGCCAGAGTCTGGCAGGCAGCTGCTGGGCTGGCCGCCTGTGTGGGAAGGGGCAGAGCCGACCTAGGGGCACACTGGGCCTCTTGCTCTCCCTGCTGCGCTGAGGCTGCTGGGCCAAAGAGGTCTTGGACATCCAGCCCCTTGCTGGTCCCTTCCCTCTGACGAGGCCCTCTGAGCTCCAGCCCCTTGCAGTGTGGAGACAGCCCCTGCCAGCAACCTCCTCTCCAAGGAGGCCTCAAGCGAGGCCTAGGCCCAGGGGAAAGGCACCAGCGGGGATGAGCCTGGGGAGGCGCCCGGGCATGTCTGGACCCAGTCCCCGCAGCCTGCCCCTTGCTGGGGCAGTACCCCCGGAGGCCAGGAAGGTCTGGGCAAGGCTGGCCAGGGGCAGGGGCCCTGCTGGGTCCTGCCCCTGGCCTGTGGGGCCTCTGAGCACAACCGGCCCTCTCCCGCTGGAAGACCTCCCCGGCTGCCTCCAAAGGCCGCTTTGCAAGCACTCTCGCCGGCTGTTCCCGCCAGCCGCGCACAACGCTCCCAAGCCCGGGAGAAAAGCGCTTCGGGGTGGTGCTCTCTCCCGGCCCTTGCCCCTGAGCCTGGGGGCCAGGCAGGGGGTCCACACTCCCAGGCCAAGGCAGAACCACATGCACACGTCTGTTCCTGCCCCCTGCACCGGCAGAGAGCTCGGGGGAGCCAGAGTCTGTCAGGCAGCTGCTGGGCTGGCCGCCTGTGTGGGAAGGGGCAGAGCCGACCTAGGGGCACACTGGGCCTCTTGCTCTCCCTGCTGCCCTGAGGCTGCTGGGCCAAAGAGGTCTTGGGCATCCAGCCCCTTGCTGGTCCCTTCCCTCTGACGAGGCCCTCTGAGCTCCAGCCCCTTGCAGTGTGGAGACAGCCCCTGCCAGCAACCTCCTCTCCAAGGAGGCCTCAAGCGAGGCCTAGGCCCAGGGGAAAGGCACCAGCGGGGATGAGCCTGGGGAGGCGCCCGGGCATGTCTGGACCCAGTCCCCGCAGCCTGCCCCTTGCTGGGGCAGTACCCCCGGAGGCCAGGAAGGTCTGGGCAAGGCTGGCCAGGGGCAGGGGCCCTGCTGGGTCCTGCCTCTGGCCTGTGGGGCCTCTGAGCACAAGCGGCCCTCTCCCGCTGGAAGACCTCCCCGGCTGCCTCCAAAGGCCGCTTTGCAAGCACTCTCGCCGGCTGTTCCCGCCAGCCGCGCACAACGCTCCCAAGCCCGGGAGAAAAGCGCTTCGGGGTGGTGCTCTCTCCCGGCCCTTGCCCCTGAGCCTGGGGGCCAGGCAGGGGGTCCACACTCCCAGGCCAAGGCAGAACCACATGCACACGTCTGTTCCTGCCCCCTGCACCGGCAGAGAGCTCGGGGGAGCCAGAGTCTGTCAGGCAGCTGCTGGGCTGGCCGCCTGTGTGGGAAGGGGCAGAGCCGACCTAGGGGCACACTGGGCCTCTTGCTCTCCCTGCTGCCCTGAGGCTGCTGGGCCAAAGAGGTCTTGGGCATCCAGCCCCTTGCTGGTCCCTTCCCTCTGACGAGGCCCTCTGAGCTCCAGCCCCTTGCAGTGTGGAGACAGCCCCTGCCAGCAACCTCCTCTCCAAGGAGGCCTCAAGCGAGGCCTAGGCCCAGGGGAAAGGCACCAGCGGGGATGAGCCTGGGGAGGCGCCCGGGCATGTCTGGACCCAGTCCCCGCAGCCTGCCCCTTGCTGGGGCAGTACCCCCGGAGGCCAGGAAGGTCTGGGCAAGGCTGGCCAGGGGCAGGGGCCCTGCTGGGTCCTGCCCCTGGCCTGTGGGGCCTCTGAGCACAACCGGCGCTCTCCCGCTGGAAGACCTCCCCGGCTGCCTCCAAAGGCCGCTTTGCAAGCACTCTCGCCGGCTGTTCCCGCCAGCCGCGCACAACGCTCCCAAGCCCGGGAGAAAAGCGCTTCGGGGTGGTGCTCTCTCCCGGCCCTTGCCCCTGAGCCTGGGGGCCAGGCAGGGGGTCCACACTCCCAGGCCAAGGCAGAACCACATGCACACGTCTGTTCCTGCCCCCTGCACCGGCAGAGAGCTCGGGGGAGCCAGAGTCTGGCAGGCAGCTGCTGGGCTGGCCGCCTGTGTGGGAAGGGGCAGAGCCGACCTAGGGGCACACTGGGCCTCTTGCTCTCCCTGCTGCCCTGAGGCTGCTGGGCCAAAGAGGTCTTGGGCATCCAGCCCCTTGCTGGTCCCTTGCCTCTGACGAGGCCCTCTGAGCTCCAGCCCCTTGCAGTGTGGAGACAGCCCCTGCCAGCAACCTCCTCTCCAAGGAGGCCTCAAGCGAGGCCTAGGACCAGGGGAAAGGCACCAGCGGGGATGAGCCTGGGGAGGCGCCCGGGCATGTCTGGACCCAGTCCCCGCAGCCTGCCCCTTGCTGGGGCAGTACCCCCGGAGGCCAGGAAGGTCTGGGCAAGGCTGGCCAGGGGCAGGGGCCCTGCTGGGTCCTGCCCCTGGCCTGTGGGGCCTCTGAGCACAAGCGGCCCTCTCCCGCTGGAAGACCTCCCCGGCTGCCTCCAAAGGCCGCTTTGCAAGCACTCTCGCCGGCTGTTCCCGCCAGCCGCGCACAACGCTCCCAAGCCCGGGAGAAAAGCGCTTCGGGGTGGTGCTCTCTCCCGGCCCTTGCCCCTGAGCCTGGGGGCCAGGCAGGGGGTCCACACTCCCAGGCCAAGGCAGAACCACATGCACACGTCTGTTCCTGCCCCCTGCACCGGCAGAGAGCTCGGGGGAGCCAGAGTCTGTCAGGCAGCTGCTGGGCTGGCCGCCTGTGTGGGAAGGGGCAGAGCCGACCTAGGGGCACACTGGGCCTCTTGCTCTCCCTGCTGCCCTGAGGCTGCTGGGCCAAAGAGGTCTTGGGCATCCAGCCCCTTGCTGGTCCCTTCCCTCTGACGAGGCCCTCTGAGCTCCAGCCCCTTGCAGTGTGGAGACAGCCCCTGCCAGCAACCTCCTCTCCAAGGAGGCCTCAAGCGAGGCCTAGGCCCAGGGGAAAGGCACCAGCGGGGATGAGCCTGGGGAGGCGCCCGGGCATGTCTGGACCCAGTCCCCGCAGCCTGCCCCTAGCTGGGGCAGTACCCCCGGAGGCCAGGAAGGTCTGGGCAAGGCTGGCCAGGGGCAGGGGCCTTGCTGGGTCCTGCCCCTGGCCTGTGGGGCCTCTGAGCACAACCGGCCCTCTCCCGCTGGAAGACCTCCCCGGCTGCCTCCAAAGGCCGCTTTGCAAGCACTCTCGCCGGCTGTTCCCGCCAGCCGCGCACAACGCTCCCAAGCCCGGGAGAAAAGCGCTTCGGGGTGGTGCTCTCTCCCGGCCCTTGCCCATGAGCCTGGGGTCCAGGCAGTGGGTCCACACTCCCAGGCCAAGGCAGAACCACATGCACACGTCTGTTCCTGCCCCCTGCACCGGCAGAGAGCTCGTGGGAGCCAGAGTCTGTCAGGCAGCTGCTGGGCTGGCCGCCTGTGTGGGAAGGGGCAGAGCTGACCTAGGGGCACACTGGGCCTCTTGCTCTCCCTGCTGCCCTGAGGCTGCTGGGCCAAAGAGGTCTTGGGCATCCAGCCCCTTGCTGGTCCCTTCCCTCTGACGAGGCCCTCTGAGCTCCAGCCCCTTGCAGTGTGGAGACAGCCCCTGCCAGCAACCTCCTCTCCAAGGAGGCCTCAAGCGAGGCCTAGGCCCAGGGGAAAGGCACCAGCGGGGATGAGCCTGGGGAGGCGCCCGGGCATGTCTGGACCCAGTCCCCGCAGCCTGCCCCTTGCTGGGGCAGTACCCCCGGAGGCCAGGAAGGTCTGGGCAAGGCTGGCCAGGGGCAGGGGCCCTGCTGGGTCCTGCCCCTGGCCTGTGGGGCCTCTGAGCACAACCGGCCCTCTGCCGCTGGAAGACCTCCCCGGCTGCCTCCAAAGGCCGCTTTGCAAGCACTCTCGCCGGCTGTTCCCGCCAGCCGCGCACAACGCTCCCAAGCCCGGGAGAAAAGCGCTTCGGGGTGGTGCTCTCTCCCGGCCCTTGCCCCTGAGCCTGGGGGCCAGGCAGGGGGTCCACACTCCCAGGCCAAGGCAGAACCACATGCACACGTCTGTTCCTGCCCCCTGCACCGGCAGAGAGCTCGGGGGAGCCAGAGTCTGGCAGGCAGCTGCTGGGCTGGCCGCCTGTGTGGGAAGGGGCAGAGCCGACCTAGGGGCACACTGGGCCTCTTGCTCTCCCTGCTGCCCTGAGGCTGCTGGGCCAAAGAGGTCTTGGGCATCCAGCCCCTTGCTGGTCCCTTCCCTCTGACGAGGCCCTCTGAGCTCCAGCCCCTTGCAGTGTGGAGACAGCCCCTGCCAGCAACCTCCTCTCCAAGGAGGCCTAAAGCGAGGCCTAGGCCCAGGGGAAAGGCACCAGCGGGGATGAGCCTGGGGAGGCGCCCGGGCATGTCTGGACCCAGTCCCCGCAGCCTGCCCCTTGCTGGGGCAGTACCCTCGGAGGCCAGGAAGGTCTGGGCAAGGCTGGCCAGAGGCAGGGGCCCTGCTGGGTCCTGCCCCTGGCCTGTGGGGCCTCTGAGCACAACCGGCCCTCTCCTGCTGGAAGACCTCCCCGGCTGCCTCCAAAGGCCGCTTTGCAAGCACTCTCGCCGGCTGTTCCCGCCAGCCGCGCACAACGCTCCCAAGCCCGGGAGAAATGCGCTTCGGGGTGGTGCTCTCTCCCGGCCCTTGCCCCTGAGCCTGGGGGCCAGGCAGGGGGTCCACACTCCCAGGCCAAGGCAGAACCACATGCACACGTCTGTTCCTGCCCCCTGCACCGGCAGAGAGCTCGGGGGAGCCAGAGTCTGGCAGGCAGCTGCTGGGCTGGCCGCCTGTGTGGGAAGGGGCAGAGCCGACCTAGGGGCACACTGGGCCTCTTGCTCTCCCTGCTGCGCTGAGGCTGCTGGGCCAAAGAGGTCTTGGACATCCAGCCCCTTGCTGGTCCCTTCCCTCTGACGAGGCCCTCTGAGCTCCAGCCCCTTGCAGTGTGGAGACAGCCCCTGCCAGCAACCTCCTCTCCAAGGAGGCCTCAAGCGAGGCCTAGGCCCAGGGGAAAGGCACCAGCGGGGATGAGCCTGGGGAGGCGCCCGGGCATGTCTGGACCCAGTCCCCGCAGCCTGCCCCTTGCTGGGGCAGTACCCCCGGAGGCCAGGAAGGTCTGGGCAAGGCTGGCCAGGGGCAGGGGCCCTGCTGGGTCCTGCCCCTGGCCTGTGGGGCCTCTGAGCACAACCGGCCCTCTCCCGCTGGAAGACCTCCCCGGCTGCCTCCAAAGGCCGCTTTGCAAGCACTCTCGCCGGCTGTTCCCGCCAGCCGCGCACAACGCTCCCAAGCCCGGGAGAAAAGCGCTTCGGGGTGGTGCTCTCTCCCGGCCCTTGCCCCTGAGCCTGGGGGCCAGGCAGGGGGTCCACACTCCCAGGCCAAGGCAGAACCACATGCACACGTCTGTTCCTGCCCCCTGCACCGGCAGAGAGCTCGGGGGAGCCAGAGTCTGTCAGGCAGCTGCTGGGCTGGCCGCCTGTGTGGGAAGGGGCAGAGCCGACCTAGGGGCACACTGGGCCTCTTGCTCTCCCTGCTGCCCTGAGGCTGCTGGGCCAAAGAGGTCTTGGGCATCCAGCCCCTTGCTGGTCCCTTCCCTCTGACGAGGCCCTCTGAGCTCCAGCCCCTTGCAGTGTGGAGACAGCCCCTGCCAGCAACCTCCTCTCCAAGGAGGCCTCAAGCGAGGCCTAGGCCCAGGGGAAAGGCACCAGCGGGGATGAGCCTGGGGAGGCGCCCGGGCATGTCTGGACCCAGTCCCCGCAGCCTGCCCCTTGCTGGGGCAGTACCCCCGGAGGCCAGGAAGGTCTGGGCAAGGCTGGCCAGGGGCAGGGGCCCTGCTGGGTCCTGCCTCTGGCCTGTGGGGCCTCTGAGCACAAGCGGCCCTCTCCCGCTGGAAGACCTCCCCGGCTGCCTCCAAAGGCCGCTTTGCAAGCACTCTCGCCGGCTGTTCCCGCCAGCCGCGCACAACGCTCCCAAGCCCGGGAGAAAAGCGCTTCGGGGTGGTGCTCTCTCCCGGCCCTTGCCCCTGAGCCTGGGGGCCAGGCAGGGGGTCCACACTCCCAGGCCAAGGCAGAACCACATGCACACGTCTGTTCCTGCCCCCTGCACCGGCAGAGAGCTCGGGGGAGCCAGAGTCTGTCAGGCAGCTGCTGGGCTGGCCGCCTGTGTGGGAAGGGGCAGAGCCGACCTAGGGGCACACTGGGCCTCTTGCTCTCCCTGCTGCCCTGAGGCTGCTGGGCCAAAGAGGTCTTGGGCATCCAGCCCCTTGCTGGTCCCTTCCCTCTGACGAGGCCCTCTGAGCTCCAGCCCCTTGCAGTGTGGAGACAGCCCCTGCCAGCAACCTCCTCTCCAAGGAGGCCTCAAGCGAGGCCTAGGCCCAGGGGAAAGGCACCAGCGGGGATGAGCCTGGGGAGGCGCCCGGGCATGTCTGGACCCAGTCCCCGCAGCCTGCCCCTTGCTGGGGCAGTACCCCCGGAGGCCAGGAAGGTCTGGGCAAGGCTGGCCAGGGGCAGGGGCCCTGCTGGGTCCTGCCCCTGGCCTGTGGGGCCTCTGAGCACAACCGGCGCTCTGCCGCTGGAAGACCTCCCCGGCTGCCTCCAAAGGCCGCTTTGCAAGCACTCTCGCCGGCTGTTCCCGCCAGCCGCGCACAACGCTCCCAAGCCCGGGAGAAAAGCGCTTCGGGGTGGTGCTCTCTCCCGGCCCTTGCCCCTGAGCCTGGGGGCCAGGCAGGGGGTCCACACTCCCAGGCCAAGGCAGAACCACATGCACACGTCTGTTCCTGCCCCCTGCACCGGCAGAGAGCTCGGGGGAGCCAGAGTCTGGCAGGCAGCTGCTGGGCTGGCCGCCTGTGTGGGAAGGGGCAGAGCCGACCTAGGGGCACACTGGGCCTCTTGCTCTCCCTGCTGCCCTGAGGCTGCTGGGCCAAAGAGGTCTTGGGCATCCAGCCCCTTGCTGGTCCCTTGCCTCTGACGAGGCCCTCTGAGCTCCAGCCCCTGGCAGTGTGGAGACAGCCCCTGCCAGCAACCTCCTCTCCAAGGAGGCCTCAAGCGAGGCCTAGGACCAGGGGAAAGGCACCAGCGGGGATGAGCCTGGGGAGGCGCCCGGGCATGTCTGGACCCAGTCCCCGCAGCCTGCCCCTTGCTGGGGCAGTACCCCCGGAGGCCAGGAAGGTCTGGGCAAGGCTGGCCAGGGGCAGGGGCCCTGCTGGGTCCTGCCCCTGGCCTGTGGGGCCTCTGAGCACAAGCGGCCCTCTCCCGCTGGAAGACCTCCCCGGCTGCCTCCAAAGGCCGCTTTGCAAGCACTCTCGCCGGCTGTTCCCGCCAGCCGCGCACAACGCTCCCAAGCCCGGGAGAAAAGCGCTTCGGGGTGGTGCTCTCTCCCGGCCCTTGCCCCTGAGCCTGGGGGCCAGGCAGGGGGTCCACACTCCCAGGCCAAGGCAGAACCACATGCACACGTCTGTTCCTGCCCCCTGCACCGGCAGAGAGCTCGGGGGAGCCAGAGTCTGTCAGGCAGCTGCTGGGCTGGCCGCCTGTGTGGGAAGGGGCAGAGCCGACCTAGGGGCACACTGGGCCTCTTGCTCTCCCTGCTGCCCTGAGGCTGCTGGGCCAAAGAGGTCTTGGGCATCCAGCCCCTTGCTGGTCCCTTCCCTCTGACGAGGCCCTCTGAGCTCCAGCCCCTTGCAGTGTGGAGACAGCCCCTGCCAGCAACCTCCTCTCCAAGGAGGCCTCAAGCGAGGCCTAGGCCCAGGGGAAAGGCACCAGCGGGGATGAGCCTGGGGAGGCGCCCGGGCATGTCTGGACCCAGTCCCCGCAGCCTGCCCCTAGCTGGGGCAGTACCCCCGGAGGCCAGGAAGGTCTGGGCAAGGCTGGCCAGGGGCAGGGGCCTTGCTGGGTCCTGCCCCTGGCCTGTGGGGCCTCTGAGCACAACCGGCCCTCTCCCGCTGGAAGACCTCCCCGGCTGCCTCCAAAGGCCGCTTTGCAAGCACTCTCGCCGGCTGTTCCCGCCAGCCGCGCACAACGCTCCCAAGCCCGGGAGAAAAGCGCTTCGGGGTGGTGCTCTCTCCCGGCCCTTGCCCATGAGCCTGGGGTCCAGGCAGTGGGTCCACACTCCCAGGCCAAGGCAGAACCACATGCACACGTCTGTTCCTGCCCCCTGCACCGGCAGAGAGCTCGTGGGAGCCAGAGTCTGTCAGGCAGCTGCTGGGCTGGCCGCCTGTGTGGGAAGGGGCAGAGCTGACCTAGGGGCACACTGGGCCTCTTGCTCTCCCTGCTGCCCTGAGGCTGCTGGGCCAAAGAGGTCTTGGGCATCCAGCCCCTTGCTGGTCCCTTCCCTCTGACGAGGCCCTCTGAGCTCCAGCCCCTTGCAGTGTGGAGACAGCCCCTGCCAGCAACCTCCTCTCCAAGGAGGCCTCAAGCGAGGCCTAGGCCCAGGGGAAAGGCACCAGCGGGGATGAGCCTGGGGAGGCGCCCGGGCATGTCTGGACCCAGTCCCCGCAGCCTGCCCCTTGCTGGGGCAGTACCCCCGGAGGCCAGGAAGGTCTGGGCAAGGCTGGCCAGGGGCAGGGGCCCTGCTGGGTCCTGCCCCTGGCCTGTGGGGCCTCTGAGCACAACCGGCCCTCTGCCGCTGGAAGACCTCCCCGGCTGCCTCCAAAGGCCGCTTTGCAAGCACTCTCGCCGGCTGTTCCCGCCAGCCGCGCACAACGCTCCCAAGCCCGGGAGAAAAGCGCTTCGGGGTGGTGCTCTCTCCCGGCCCTTGCCCCTGAGCCTGGGGGCCAGGCAGGGGGTCCACACTCCCAGGCCAAGGCAGAACCACATGCACACGTCTGTTCCTGCCCCCTGCACCGGCAGAGAGCTCGGGGGAGCCAGAGTCTGGCAGGCAGCTGCTGGGCTGGCCGCCTGTGTGGGAAGGGGCAGAGCCGACCTAGGGGCACACTGGGCCTCTTGCTCTCCCTGCTGCCCTGAGGCTGCTGGGCCAAAGAGGTCTTGGGCATCCAGCCCCTTGCTGGTCCCTTCCCTCTGACGAGGCCCTCTGAGCTCCAGCCCCTTGCAGTGTGGAGACAGCCCCTGCCAGCAACCTCCTCTCCAAGGAGGCCTCAAGCGAGGCCTAGGCCCAGGGGAAAGGCACCAGCGGGGATGAGCCTGGGGAGGCGCCCGGGCATGTCTGGACCCAGTCCCCGCAGCCTGCCCCTTGCTGGGGCAGTACCCCCGGAGGCCAGGAAGGTCTGGGCAAGGCTGGCCAGGGGCAGGGGCCCTGCTGGGTCCTGCCCCTGGCCTGTGGGGCCTCTGAGCACAACCGGCCCTCTCCCGCTGGAAGACCTCCCCGGCTGCCTCCAAAGGCCGCTTTGCAAGCACTCTCGCCGGCTGTTCCCGCCAGCCGCGCACAACGCTCCCAAGCCCGGGAGAAAAGCGCTTCGGGGTGGTGCTCTCTCCCGGCCCTTGCCCCTGAGCCTGAGGGCCAGGCAGGGGGTCCACACTCCCAGGCCAAGGCAGAACCACATGCACACGTCTGTTCCTGCCCCCTGCACCGGCAGAGAGCTCGGGGGAGCCAGAGTCTGGCAGGCAGCTGCTGGGCTGGCCGCCTGTGTGGGAAGGGGCAGAGCCGACCTAGGGGCACACTGGGCCTCTTGCTCTCCCTGCTGCCCTGAGGCTGCTGGGCCAAAGAGGTCTTGGGCATCCAGCCCCTTGCTGGTCCCTTCCCTCTGACGAGGCCCTCTGAGCTCCAGCCCCTTGCAGTGTGGAGACAGCCCCTGCCAGCAACCTCCTCTCCAAGGAGGCCTAAAGCGAGGCCTAGGCCCAGGGGAAAGGCACCAGCGGGGATGAGCCTGGGGAGGCGCCCGGGCATGTCTGGACCCAGTCCCCGCAGCCTGCCCCTTGCTGGGGCAGTACCCCCGGAGGCCAGGAAGGTCTGGGCAAGGCTGGCCAGGGGCAGGGGCCCTGCTGGGTCCTGCCCCTGGCCTGTGGGGCCTCTGAGCACAAGCGGCCCTCTCCCGCTGGAAGACCTCCCCGGCTGCCTCCAAAGGCCGCTTTGCAAGCACTCTCGCCGGCTGTTCCCGCCAGCCGCGCACAACGCTCCGAAGCCCGGGAGAAAAGCGCTTCGGGGTGGTGCTCTCTCCCGGCCCTTGCCCCTGAGCCTGGGGGCCAGGCAGGGGGTCCACACTCCCAGGCCAAGGCAGAACCACATGCACACGTCTGTTCCTGCCCCCTGCACCGGCAGAGAGCTCGGGGGAGCCAGAGTCTGTCAGGCAGCTGCTGGGCTGGCCGCCTGTGTGGGAAGGGGCAGAGCCGACCTAGGGGCACACTGGGCCTCTTGCTCTCCCTGCTGCCCTGAGGCTGCTGGGCCAAAGAGGTCTTGGGCATCCAGCCCCTTGCTGGTCCCTTCCCTCTGACGAGGCCCTCTGAGCTCCAGCCCCTTGCAGTGTGGAGACAGCCCCTGCCAGCAACCTCCTCTCCAAGGAGGCCTCAAGCGAGGCCTAGGACCAGGGGAAAGGCACCAGTGGGGATGAGCCTGGGGAGGCGCCCGGGCATGTCTGGACCCAGTCCCCGCAGCCTGCCCCTTGCTGGGGCAGTACCCCCGGAGGCCAGGAAGGTCTGGGCAAGGCTGGCCAGGGGCAGGGGCCCTGCTGGGTCCTGCCCCTGGCCTGTGGGGCCTCTGAGCACAACCGGCCCTCTGTCGCTGGAAGACCTCCCCGGCTGCCTCCAAAGGCCGCTTTGCAAGCACTCTCGCCGGCTGTTCCCGCCAGCCGCGCCCAACGCTCCCAAGCCCGGGAGAAAAGCGCTTCGGGGTGGTGCTCACTCCCGGCCCTTGCCCCTGAGCCTGGGGGCCAGGCAGGGGGTCCACACTCCCAGGCCAAGTCAGAACCACATGCACACGTCTGTTCCTGCCCCCTGCACCGGCAGAGAGCTCGGGGGAGCCAGAGTCTGTCAGGCAGCTGCTGGGCTGGCCGCCTGTGTGGGAAGGGGCAGAGCCGACCTAGGGGCACACTGGGCCTCTTGCTCTCCCTGCTGCCCTGAGGCTGCTGGGCCAAAGAGGTCTTGGGCATCCAGCCCCTTGCTGGTCCCTTCCCTCTGACGAGGCCCTCTGAGCTCCAGCCCCTTGCAGTGTGGAGACAGCCCCTGCCAGCAACCTCCTCTCCAAGGAGGCCTCAAGCGAGGCCTAGGCCCAGGGGAAAGGCACCAGCGGGGATGAGCCTGGGGAGGCGCCCGGGCATGTCTGGACCCAGTCCCCGCAGCCTGCCCCTTGCTGGGGCAGTACCCCCGGAGGCCAGGAAGGTCTGGGCAAGGCTGGCCAGGGGCAGGGGCCCTGCTGGGTCCTGCCCCTGGCCTGTGGGGCCTCTGAGCACAAGCGGCCCTCTCCCGCTGGAAGACCTCCCCGGCTGCCTCCAAAGGCCGCTTTGCAAGCACTCTCGCCGGCTGTTCCCGCCAGCCGCGCACAACGCTCCCAAGCCCGGGAGAAAAGCGCTTCGGGGTGGTGCTCTCTCCCGGCCCTTGCCCCTGAGCCTGGGGGCCAGGCAGGGGGTCCACACTCCCAGGCCAAGGCAGAACCACATGCACACGTCTGTTCCTGCCCCCTGCACCGGCAGAGAGCTCGGGGGAGCCAGAGTCTGGCAGGCAGCTGCTGGGCTGGCCGCCTGTGTGGGAAGGGGCAGAGCCGACCTAGGGCCACACTGGGCCTCTTGCTCTCCCTGCTGCCCTGAGGCTGCTGGGCCAAAGAGGTCTTGGGCATCCAGCCCCTTGCTGGTCCCTTCCCTCTGACGAGGCCCTCTGAGCTCCAGCACCTGGCAGTGTGGAGACAGCCCCTGCCAGCAACCTCCTCTCCAAGGAGGCCTCAAGCGAGGCCTAGGCCCAGGGGAAAGGCACCAGCGGGGATGAGCCTGGGGAGGCGCCCGGGCATGTCTGGACCCAGTCCCCGCAGCCTGCCCCTTGCTGGGGCAGTACCCCCGGAGGCCAGGAAGGTCTGGGCAAGGCTGGCCAGGGGCAGGGGCCCTGCTGGGTCCTGCCCCTGGCCTGTGGGGCCTCTGAGCACAAGCGGCCCTCTCCCGCTGGAAGACCTCCCCGGCTGCCTCCAAAGGCCGCTTTGCAAGCACTCTCGCCGGCTGTTCCCGCCAGCCGCGCACAACGCTCCCAAGCCCGGGAGAAAAGCGCTTCGGGGTGGTGCTCTTTCCCGGCCCTTGCCCCTGAGCCTGGGGGCCAGGCAGGGGGTCCACACTCCCAGGCCAAGGCAGAACCACATGCACACGTCTGTTCCTGCCCCCTGCACCGGCAGAGAGCTCGGGGGAGCCAGAGTCTGTCAGGCAGCTGCTGGGCTGGCCGCCTGTGTGGGAAGGGGCAGAGCCGACCTAGGGGCACACTGGGCCTCTTGCTCTCCCTGCTGCCCTGAGGCTGCTGGGCCAAAGAGGTCTTGGGCATCCAGCCCCTTGCTGGTCCCTTCCCTCTGACGAGGCCCTCTGAGCTCCAGCCCCTTGCAGTGTGGAGACAGCCCCTGCCAGCAACCTCCTCTCCAAGGAGGCCTCAAGCGAGGCCTAGGCCCAGGGGAAAGGCACCAGCGGGGATGAGCCTGGGGAGGCGCCCGGGCATGTCTGGACCCAGTCCCCGCAGCCTGCCCCTTGCTGGGGCAGTACCCCCGGAGGCCAGGAAGGTCTGGGCAAGGCTGGCCAGGGGCAGGGGCCCTGCTGGGTCCTGCCCCTGGCCTGTGGGGCCTCTGAGCACAAGCGGCCCTCTCCCGCTGGAAGACCTCCCCGGCTGCCTCCAAAGGCCGCTTTGCAAGCACTCTCGCCGGCTGTTCCCGCCAGCCGCGCCCAACGCTCCCAAGCCCGGGAGAAAAGCGCTTCGGGGTGGTGCTCTCTCCCGGCCCTTGCCCCTGAGCCTGGGGGCCAGGCAGGGGGTCCACACTCCCAGGCCAAGGCAGAACCACATGCACACGTCTGTTCCTGCCCCCTGCACCGGCAGAGAGCTCGGGGGAGCCAGAGTCTGTCAGGCAGCTGCTGGGCTGGCCGCCTGTGTGGGAAGGGGCAGAGCCGACCTAGGGGCACACTGGGCCTCTTGCTCTCCCTGCTGCCCTGAGGCTGCTGGGCCAAAGAGGTCTTGGGCATCCAGCCCCTTGCTGGTCCCTTCCCTCTGACGAGGCCCTCTGAGCTCCAGCCCCTTGCAGTGTGGAGACAGCCCCTGCCAGCAACCTCCTCTCCAAGGAGGCCTCAAGCGAGGCCTAGGCCCAGGGGAAAGGCACCAGCGGGGATGAGCCTGGGGAGGCGCCCGGGCATGTCTGGACCCAGTCCCCGCAGCCTGCCCCTTGCTGGGGCAGTACCCCCGGAGGCCAGGAAGGTCTGGGCAAGGCTGGCCAGGGGCAGGGGCCCTGCTGGGTCCTGCCCCTGGCCTGTGGGGCCTCTGAGCACAACCGGCCCTCTGTCGCTGGAAGACCTCCCCGGCTGCCTCCAAAGGCCGCTTTGCAAGCACTCTCGCCGGCTGTTCCCGCCAGCCGCGCCCAACGCTCCCAAGCCCGGGAGAAAAGCGCTTCGGGGTGGTGCTCTCTCCTGGCCCTTGCCCCTGAGCCTGGGGGCCAGGCAGGGGGTCCACACTCCCAGGCCAAGGCAGAACCACATGCACACGTCTGTTCCTGCCCCCTGCACCGGCAGAGAGCTCGGGGGAGCCAGAGTCTGTCAGGCAGCTGCTGGGCTGGCCGCCTGTGTGGGAAGGGGCAGAGCCGACCTAGGGCCACACTGGGCCTCTTGCTCTCCCTGCTGCCCTGAGGCTGCTGGGCCAAAGAGGTCTTGGGCATCCAGCCCCTTGCTGGTCCCTTCCCTCTGACGAGGCCCTCTGAGCTCCAGCCCCTTGCAGTGTGGAGACAGCCCCTGCCAGCAACCTCCTCTCCAAGGAGGCCTCAAGCGAGGCCTAGGCCCAGGGGAAAGGCACCAGCGGGGATGAGCCTGGGGAGGCACCCGGGCATGTCTGGACCCAGTCCCCGCAGCCTGCCCCTTGCTGGGGCAGTACCCCCGGAGGCCAGGAAGGTCTGGGCAAGGCTGGCCAGGGGCAGGGGCCCTGCTGGGTCCTGCCCCTGGCCTGTGGGGCCTCTGAGCACAACCGGCCCTCTGCCGCTGGAAGACCTCCCCGGCTGCCTCCACAGGCCGCTTTGCAAGCACTCTCGCCGGCTGTTCCCGCCAGCCGCGCACAACGCTCCCAAGCCCGGGAGAAAAGCGCTTCGGGGTGGTGCTCTCTCCCGGCCCTTGCCCCTGAGCCTGGGGGCCAGGCAGGGGGTCCACACTCCCAGGCCAAGGCAGAACCACATGCACACGTCTGTTCCTGCCTCCTGCACCGGCAGAGAGCTCGGGGGAGCCAGAGTCTGTCAGGCAGCTGCTGGGCTGGCCGCCTGTGTGGGAAGGGGCAGAGCCGACCTAGGGGCACACTGGGCCTCTTGCTCTCCCTGCTGCCCTGAGGCTGCTGGGCCAAAGAGGTCTTGGGCATCCAGCCCCTTGCTGGTCCCTTCCCTCTGACGAGGCCCTCTGAGCTCCAGCCCCTTGCAGTGTGGAGACAGCCCCTGCCAGCAACCTCCTCTCCAAGGAGGCCTCAAGCGAGGCCTAGGCCCAGGGGAAAGGCACCAGCGGGGATGAGCCTGGGGAGGCGCCCGGGCATGTCTGGACCCAGTCCCCGCAGCCTGCCCCTTGCTGGGGCAGTACCCCCGGAGGCCAGGAAGGTCTGGGCAAGGCTGGCCAGGGGCAGGGGCCCTGCTGGGTCCTGCCCCTGGCCTGTGGGGCCTCTGAGCACAACCGGCCCTCTCCCGCTGGAAGACCTCCCCGGCTGCCTCCAAAGGCCGCTTTGCAAGCACTCTCGCCGGCTGTTCCCGCCAGCCGCGCACAACGCTCCCAAGCCCGGGAGAAAAGCGCTTCGGGGTGGTGCTCTCTCCCGGCCCTTGCCCCTGAGCCTGGGGGCCAGGCAGGGGGTCCACACTCCCAGGCCAAGGCAGAACCACATGCACACGTCTGTTCCTGCCCCCTGCACCGGCAGAGAGCTCGGGGGAGCCAGAGTCTGTCAGGCAGCTGCTGGGCTGGCCGCCTGTGTGGGAAGGGGCAGAGCCGACCTAGGGCCACACTGGGCCTCTTTCTCTCCCTGCTGCCCTGAGGCTGCTGGGCCAAAGAGGTCTTGGGCATCCAGCCCCTTGCTGGTCCCTTCCCTCTGACGAGGCCCTCTGAGCTCCAGCCCCTTGCAGTGTGGAGACAGCCCCTGCCAGCAACCTCCTCTCCAAGGAGGCCTCAAGCGAGGCCTAGGCCCAGGGGAAAGGCACCAGCGGGGATGAGCCTGGGGAGGCGCCCGGGCATGTCTGGACCCAGTCCCCGCAGCCTGCCCCTTGCTGGGGCAGTACCCCCGGAGGCCAGGAAGGTCTGGGCAAGGCTGGCCAGGGGCAGGGGCCCTGCTGGGTCCTGCCCCTGGCCTGTGGGGCCTCTGAGCACAACCGGCCCTCTCCCGCTGGAAGACCTCCCCGGCTGCCTCCAAAGGCCGCTTTGCAAGCACTCTCGCCGGCTGTTCCCGCCAGCCGCGCACAACGCTCCCAAGCCCGGGAGAAAAGCGCTTCGGGGTGGTGCTCTCTCCCGGCCCTTGCCCCTGAGCCTGGGGGCCAGGCAGGGGGTCCACACTCCCAGGCCAAGGCAGAACCACATGCACACGTCTGTTCCTGCCCCCTGCACCGGCAGAGAGCTCGGGGGAGCCAGAGTCTGTCAGGCAGCTGCTGGGCTGGCCGCCTGTGTGGGAAGGGGCAGAGCCGACCTAGGGGCACACTGGGCCTCTTGCTCTCCCTGCTGCCCTGAGGCTGCTGGGCCAAAGAGGTCTTGGGCATCCAGCCCCTTGCTGGTCCCTTCCCTCTGACGAGGCCCTCTGAGCTCCAGCCCCTTGCAGTGTGGAGACAGCCCCTGCCAGCAACCTCCTCTCCAAGGAGGCCTCAAGCGAGGCCTAGGCCCAGGGCAAAGGCACCAGCGGGGATGAGCCTGGGGAGGCGCCCGGGCATGTCTGGACCCAGTCCCCGCAGCCTGCCCCTTGCTGGGGCAGTACCCCCGGAGGCCAGGAAGGTCTGGGCAAGGCTGGCCAGGGGCAGGGGCCCTGCTGGGTCCTGCCCCTGGCCTGTGGGGCCTCTGAGCACAAGCGGCCCTCTCCCGCTGGAAGACCTCCCCGGCTGCCTCCAAAGGCCGCTTTGCAAGCACTCTCGCCGGCTGTTCCCGCCAGCCGCGCACAACGCTCCCAAGCCCGGGAGAAAAGCGCTTCGGGGTGGTGCTCTCTCCCGGCCCTTGCCCCTGAGCCTGGGGGCCAGGCAGGGGGTCCACACTCCCAGGCCAAGGCAGAACCACATGCACACGTCTGTTCCTGCCCCCTGCACCGGCAGAGAGCTCAGGGGAGCCAGAGTCTGTCAGGCAGCTGCTGGGCTGGCCGCCTGTGTGGGAAGGGGCAGAGCCGACCTAGGGGCACACTGGGCCTCTTGCTCTCCCTGCTGCCCTGAGGCTGCTGGGCCAAAGAGGTCTTGGGCATCCAGCCCCTTGCTGGTCCCTTCCCTCTGACGAGGCCCTCTGAGCTCCAGCCCCTTGCAGTGTGGAGACAGCCCCTGCCAGCAACCTCCTCTCCAAGGAGGCCTCAAGCGAGGCCTAGGCCCAGGGGAAAGGCACCAGCGGGGATGAGCCTGGGGAGGCGCCCGGGCATGTCTGGACCCAGTCCCCGCAGCCTGCCCCTTGCTGGGGCAGTACCCCCGGAGGCCAGGAAGGTCTGGGCAAGGCTGGCCAGGGGCAGGGGCCCTGCTGGGTCCTGCCCCTGGCCTGTGGGGCCTCTGAGCACAAGCGGCCCTCTCCCGCTGGAAGACCTCCCCGGCTGCCTCCAAAGGCCGCTTTGCAAGCACTCTCGCCGGCTGTTCCCGCCAGCCGCGCACAACGCTCCCAAGCCCGGGAGAAAAGCGCTTCGGGGTGGTGCTCTCTCCCGGCCCTTGCCCCTGAGCCTGGGGGCCAGGCAGGGGGTCCACACTCCCAGGCCAAGGCAGAACCACATGCACACGTCTGTTCCTGCCCCCTGCACCGGCAGAGAGCTCGGGGGAGCCAGAGTCTGTCAGGCAGCTGCTGGGCTGGCCGCCTGTGTGGGAAGGGGCAGAGCCGACCTAGGGGCACACTGGGCCTCTTGCTCTCCCTGCTGCCCTGAGGCTGCTGGGCCAAAGAGGTCTTGGGCATCCAGCCCCTTGCTGGTCCCTTCCCTCTGACGAGGCCCTCTGAGCTCCAGCCCCTTGCAGTGTGGAGACAGCCCCTGCCAGCAACCTCCTCTCCAAGGAGGCCTCAAGCGAGGCCTAGGCCCAGGGGAAAGGCACCAGCAGGGATGAGCCTGGGGAGGCGCCCGGGCATGTCTGGACCCAGTCCCCGCAGCCTGCCCCTTGCTGGGGAAGTACCCCCGGAGGCCAGGAAGGTCTGGGCAAGGCTGGCCAGGGGCAGGGGCCCTGCTGGGTCCTGCCCCTGGCCTGTGGGGCCTCTGAGCACAAGCGGCCCTCTCCCGCTGGAAGACCTCCCCGGCTGCCTCCAAAGGCCGCTTTGCAAGCACTCTCGCCGGCTGTTCCCGCCAGCCGCGCACAACGCTCCCAAGCCCGGGAGAAAAGCGCTTCGGGGTGGTGCTCTCTCCCGGCCCTTGCCCCTGAGCCTGGGGGCCAGGCAGGGGGTCCACACTCCCAGGCCAAGGCAGAACCACATGCACACGTCTGTTCCTGCCCCCTGCACCGGCAGAGAGCTCGGGGGAGCCAGAGTCTGGCAGGCAGCTGCTGGGCTGGCCGCCTGTGTGGGAAGGGGCAGAGCCGACCTAGGGGCACACTGGGCCTCTTGCTCTCCCTGCTGCCCTGAGGCTGCTGGGCCAAAGAGGTCTTGGGCATCCAGCCCCTTGCTGGTCCCTTCCCTCTGACGAGGCCCTCTGAGCTCCAGCACCTGGCAGTGTGGAGACAGCCCCTGCCAGCAACCTCCTCTCCAAGGAGGCCTCAAGCGAGGCCTAGGCCCAGGGGAAAGGCACCAGCGGGGATGAGCCTGGGGAGGCGCCCGGGCATGTCTGGACCCAGTCCCCGCAGCCTGCCCCTTGCTGGGGCAGTACCCCCGGAGGCCAGGAAGGTCTGGGCAAGGCTGGCCAGGGGCAGGGGCCCTGCTGGGTCCTGCCCCTGGCCTGTGGGCCCTCTGAGCACAACCGGCCCCTCTCCCGCTGGAAGACCTCCCCGGCTGCCTCCAAAGGCCGCTTTGCAAGCACTCTCGCCGGCTGTTCCCGCCAGCCGCGCACAACGCTCCCAAGCCCGGGAGAAAAGCGCTTCGGGGTGGTGCTCTTTCCCGGCCCTTGCCCCTGAGCCTGGGGGCCAGGCAGGGGGTCCACACTCCCAGGCCAAGGCAGAACCACATGCACACGTCTGTTCCTGCCCCCTGCACCGGCAGAGAGCTCGGGGGAGCCAGAGTCTGTCAGGCAGCTGCTGGGCTGGCCGCCTGTGTGGGAAGGGGCAGAGCCGACCTAGGGGCACACTGGGCCTCTTGCTCTCCCTGCTGCCCTGAGGCTGCTGGGCCAAAGAGGTCTTGGGCATCCAGCCCCTTGCTGGTCCCTTCCCTCTGACGAGGCCCTCTGAGCTCCAGCCCCTTGCAGTGTGGAGACAGCCCCTGCCAGCAACCTCCTCTCCAAGGAGGCCTCAAGCGAGGCCTAGGCCCAGGGCAAAGGCACCAGCGGGGATGAGCCTGGGGAGGCGCCCGGGCATGTCTGGACCCAGTCCCCGCAGCCTGCCCCTTGCTGGGGCAGTACCCCCCGGAGGCCAGGAAGGTCTGGGCAAGGCTGGCCAGGGGCAGGGGCCCTGCTGGGTCCTGCCCCTGGCCTGTGGGGCCTCTGAGCACAACCGGCCCTCTCCCGCTGGAAGACCTCCCCGGCTGCCTCCAAAGGCTGCTTTGCAAGCACTCTCGCCGGCTGTTCCCGCCAGCCGCGCCCAACGCTCCCAAGCCCGGGAGAAAAGCGCTTCGGGGTGGTGCTCTCTCCCGGCCCTTGCCCCCTGAGCCTGGGGGCCAGGCAGGGGGTCCACACTCCCAGGCCAAGGCAGAACCACATGCACACGTCTGTTCCTGCCCCCTGCACCGGCAGAGAGCTCGGGGGAGCCAGAGTCTGTCAGGCAGCTGCTGGGCTGGCCGCCTGTGTGGGAAGGGGCAGAGCCGACCTAGGGGCACACTGGGCCTCTTGCTCTCCCTGCTGCCCTGAGGCTGCTGGGCCAAAGAGGTCTTGGGCATCCAGCCCCTTGCTGGTCCCTTCCCTCTGACGAGGCCCTCTGAGCTCCAGCCCCTTGCAGTGTGGAGACAGCCCCTGCCAGCAACCTCCTCTCCAAGGAGGCCTCAAGCGAGGCCTAGGCCCAGGGGAAAGGCACCAGCGGGGATGAGCCTGGGGAGGCGCCCGGGCATGTCTGGACCCAGTCCCCGCAGCCTGCCCCTTGCTGGGGCAGTACCCCCGGAGGCCAGGAAGGTCTGGGCAAGGCTGGCCAGGGGCAGGGGCCCTGCTGGGTCCTGCCCCTGGCCTGTGGGGCCTCTGAGCACAACCGGCCCTCTGTCGCTGGAAGACCTCCCCGGCTGCCTCCAAAGGCCGCTTTGCAAGCACTCTCGCCGGCTGTTCCCGCCAGCCGCGCCCAACGCTCCCAAGCCCGGGAGAAAAGCGCTTCGGGGTGGTGCTCTCTCCTGGCCCTTGCCCCTGAGCCTGGGGGCCAGGCAGGGGGTCCACACTCCCAGGCCAAGGCAGAACCACATGCACACGTCTGTTCCTGCCCCCTGCACCGGCAGAGAGCTCGGGGGAGCCAGAGTCTGTCAGGCAGCTGCTGGGCTGGCCGCCTGTGTGGGAAGGGGCAGAGCCGACCTAGGGCCACACTGGGCCTCTTGCTCTCCCTGCTGCCCTGAGGCTGCTGGGCCAAAGAGGTCTTGGGCATCCAGCCCCTTGCTGGTCCCTTCCCTCTGACGAGGCCCTCTGAGCTCCAGCCCCTTGCAGTGTGGAGACAGCCCCTGCCAGCAACCTCCTCTCCAAGGAGGCCTCAAGCGAGGCCTAGGCCCAGGGGAAAGGCACCAGCGGGGATGAGCCTGGGGAGGCGCCCGGGCATGTCTGGACCCAGTCCCCGCAGCCTGCCCCTTGCTGGGGCAGTAGCCCCGGAGGCCAGGAAGGTCTGGGCAAGGCTGGCCAGGGGCAGGGGCCCTGCTGGGTCCTGCCCCTGGCCTGTGGGGCCTCTGAGCACAACCGGCCCTCTGCCGCTGGAAGACCTCCCCGGCTGCCTCCACAGGCCGCTTTGCAAGCACTCTCGCCGGCTGTTCCCGCCAGCCGCGCACAACGCTCCCAAGCCCGGGAGAAAAGCGCTTCGGGGTGGTGCTCTCTCCCGGCCCTTGCCCCTGAGCCTGGGGGCCAGGCAGGGGGTCCACACTCCCAGGCCAAGGCAGAACCACATGCACACGTCTGTTCCTGCCCCCTGCACCGGCAGAGAGCTCGGGGGAGCCAGAGTCTGGCAGGCAGCTGCTGGGCTGGCCGCCTGTGTGGGAAGGGGCAGAGCCGACCTAGGGCCACACTGGGCCTCTTGCTCTCCCTGCTGCCCTGAGGCTGCTGGGCCAAAGAGGTCTTGGGCATCCAGCCCCTTGCTGGTCCCTTCCCTCTGACGAGGCCCTCTGAGCTCCAGCCCCTTGCAGTGTGGAGACAGCCCCTGCCAGCAACCTCCTCTCCAAGGAGGCCTCAAGCGAGGCCTAGGCCCAGGGGAAAGGCACCAGCGGGGATGAGCCTGGGGAGGCGCCCGGGCATGTCTGGACCCAGTCCCCGCAGCCTGCCCCTTGCTGGGGCAGTACCCCCGGAGGCCAGGAAGGTCTGGGCAAGGCTGGCCAGGGGCAGGGGCCCTGCTGGGTCCTGCCCCTGGCCTGTGGGGCCTCTGAGCACAACCGGCCCTCTCCCGCTGGAAGACCTCCCCGGCTGCCTCCAAAGGCCGCTTTGCAAGCACTCTCGCCGGCTGTTCCCGCCAGCCGCGCACAACGCTCCCAAGCCCGGGAGAAAAGCGCTTCGGGGTGGTGCTCTCTCCCGGCCCTTGCCCCTGAGCCTGGGGGCCAGGCAGGGGGTCCACACTCCCAGGCCAAGGCAGAACCACATGCACACGTCTGTTCCTGCCCCCTGCACCGGCAGAGAGCTCGGGGGAGCCAGAGTCTGTCAGGCAGCTGCTGGGCTGGCCGCCTGTGTGGGAAGGGGCAGAGCCGACCTAGGGCCACACTGGGCCTCTTGCTCTCCCTGCTGCCCTGAGGCTGCTGGGCCAAAGAGGTCTTGGGCATCCAGCCCCTTGCTGGTCCCTTCCCTCTGACGAGGCCCTCTGAGCTCCAGCCCCTTGCAGTGTGGAGACAGCCCCTGCCAGCAACCTCCTCTCCAAGGAGGCCTCAAGCGAGGCCTAGGCCCAGGGGAAAGGCACCAGCGGGGATGAGCCTGGGGAGGCGCCCGGGCATGTCTGGACCCAGTCCCCGCAGCCTGCCCCTTGCTGGGGCAGTACCCCCGGAGGCCAGGAAGGTCTGGGCAAGGCTGGCCAGGGGCAGGGGCCCTGCTGGGTCCTGCCCCTGGCCTGTGGGGCCTCTGAGCACAACCGGCCCTCTCTCGCTGGAAGACCTCCCCGGCTGCCTCCAAAGGCCGCTTTGCAAGCACTCTCGCCGGCTGTTCCCGCCAGCCGCGCCCAACGCTCCCAAGCCCGGGAGAAAAGCGCTTCGGGGTGGTGCTCTCTCCCGGCCCTTGCCCCTGAGCCTGGGGGCCAGGCAGGGGGTCCACACTCCCAGGCCAAGGCAGAACCACATGCACACGTCTGTTCCTGCCCCCTGCACCGGCAGAGAGCTCGTGGGAGCCAGAGTCTGTCAGGCAGCTGCTGGGCTGGCCGCCTGTGTGGGAAGGGGCAGAGCCGACCTCGGGGCACACTGGGCCTCTTGCTCTCCCTGCTGCCCTGAGGCTGCTGGGCCAAAGAGGTCTTGGGCATCCAGCCCCTTGCTGGTCCCTTCCCTCTGACGAGGCCCTCTGAGCTCCAGCCCCTTGCAGTGTGGAGACAGCCCCTGCCAGCAACCTCCTCTCCAAGGAGGCCTCAAGCGAGGCCTAGGCCCAGGGGAAAGGCACCAGCGGGGATGAGCCTGGGGAGGCGCCCGGGCATGTCTGGACCCAGTCCCCGCAGCCTGCCCCTTGCTGGGGCAGTACCCCCGGAGGCCAGGAAGGTCTGGGCAAGGCTGGCCAGGGGCAGGGGCCCTGCTGGGTCCTGCCCCTGGCCTGTGGGGCCTCTGAGCACAACCGGCCCTCTCCCGCTGGAAGACCTCCCCGGCTGCCTCCAAAGGCCGCTTTGCAAGCACTCTCGCCGGCTGTTCCCGCCAGCCGCGCACAACGCTCCCAAGCCCGGGAGAAAAGCGCTTCGGGGTGGTGCTCTCTCCCGGCCCTTGCCCCTGAGCCTGGGGGCCAGGCAGGGGGTCCACACTCCCAGGCCAAGGCAGAACCACATGCACACGTCTGTTCCTGCCCCCTGCACCGGCAGAGAGCTCGGGGGAGCCAGAGTCTGTCAGGCAGCTGCTGGGCTGGCCGCCTGTGTGGGAAGGGGCAGAGCCGACCTAGGGGCACACTGGGCCTCTTGCTCTCCCTGCTGCGCTGAGGCTGCTGGGCCAAAGAGGTCTTGGGCATCCAGCCCCTTGCTGGTCCCTTCCCTCTGACGAGGCCCTCTGAGCTCCAGCCCCTTGCAGTGTGGAGACAGCCCCTGCCAGCAACCTCCTCTCCAAGGAGGCCTCAAGCGAGGCCTAGGCCCAGGGGAAAGGCACCAGCGGGGATGAGCCTGGGGAGGCGCCCGGGCATGTCTGGACCCAGTCCCCGCAGCCTGCCCCTTGCTGGGGCAGTACCCTCGGAGGCCAGGAAGGTCTGGGCAAGGCTGGCCAGGGGCAGGGGCCCTGCTGGGTCCTGCCCCTGGCCTGTGGGGCCTCTGAGCACAAGCGGCCCTCTCCCGCTGGAAGACCTCCCCGGCTGCCTCCAAAGGCCGCTTTGCAAGCACTCTCGCCGGCTGTTCCCGCCAGCCGCGCACAACGCTCCCAAGCCCGGGAGAAAAGCGCTTCGGGGTGGTGCTCTCTCCCGGCCCTTGCCCCTGAGCCTGGGGGCCAGGCAGGGGGTCCACACTCCCAGGCCAAGGCAGAACCACATGCACACGTCTGTTCCTGCCCCCTGCACCGGCAGAGAGCTCAGGGGAGCCAGAGTCTGTCAGGCAGCTGCTGGGCTGGCCGCCTGTGTGGGAAGGGGCAGAGCCGACCTAGGGCCACACTGGGCCTCTTGCTCTCCCTGCTGCCCTGAGGCTGCTGGGCCAAAGAGGTCTTGGGCATCCAGCCCCTTGCTGGTCCCTTCCCTCTGACGAGGCCCTCTGAGCTCCAGCCCCTTGCAGTGTGGAGACAGCCCCTGCCAGCAACCTCCTCTCCAAGGAGGCCTCAAGCGAGGCCTAGGCCCAGGGGAAAGGCACCAGCGGGGATGAGCCTGGGGAGGCGCCCGGGCATGTCTGGACCCAGTCCCCGCAGCCTGCCCCTTGCTGGGGCAGTACCCCCGGAGGCCAGGAAGGTCTGGGCAAGGCTGGCCAGGGGCAGGGGCCCTGCTGGGTCCTGCCCCTGGCCTGTGGGGCCTCTGAGCACAAGCGGCCCTCTCCCGCTGGAAGACCTCCCCGGCTGCCTCCAAAGGCCGCTTTGCAAGCACTCTCGCCGGCTGTTCCCGCCAGCCGCGCACAACGCTCCCAAGCCCGGGAGAAAAGCGCTTCGGGGTGGTGCTCTCTCCCGGCCCTTGCCCCTGAGCCTGGGGGCCAGGCAGGGGGTCCACACTCCCAGGCCAAGGCAGAACCACATGCACACGTCTGTTCCTGCCCCCTGCACCGGCAGAGAGCTCGGGGGAGCCAGAGTCTGTCAGGCAGCTGCTGGGCTGGCCGCCTGTGTGGGAAGGGGCAGAGCCGACCTAGGGGCACACTGGGCCTCTTGCTCTCCCTGCTGCCCTGAGGCTGCTGGGCCAAAGAGGTCTTGGGCATCCAGCCCCTTGCTGGTCCCTTCCCTCTGACGAGGCCCTCTGAGCTCCAGCCCCTTGCAGTGTGGAGACAGCCCCTGCCAGCAACCTCCTCTCCAAGGAGGCCTCAAGCGAGGCCTAGGCCCAGGGGAAAGGCACCAGCGGGGATGAGCCTGGGGAGGCGCCCGGGCATGTCTGGACCCAGTCCCCGCAGCCTGCCCCTTGCTGGGGAAGTACCCCCGGAGGCCAGGAAGGTCTGGGCAAGGCTGGCCAGGGGCAGGGGCCCTGCTGGGTCCTGCCCCTGGCCTGTGGGGCCTCTGAGCACAAGCGGCCCTCTCCCGCTGGAAGACCTCCCCGGCTGCCTCCAAAGGCCGCTTTGCAAGCACTCTCGCCGGCTGTTCCCGCCAGCCGCGCCCAACGCTCCCAAGCCCGGGAGAAAAGCGCTTCGGGGTGGTGCTCTCTCCCGGCCCTTGCCCCTGAGCCTGGGGGCCAGGCAGGGGGTCCACACTCCCAGGCCAAGGCAGAACCACATGCACACGTCTGTTCCTGCCCCCTGCACCGGCAGAGAGCTCGGGGGAGCCAGAGTCTGTCAGGCAGCTGCTGGGCTGGCCGCCTGTGTGGGAAGGGGCAGAGCCGACCTAGGGGCACACTGGGCCTCTTGCTCTCCCTGCTGCCCTGAGGCTGCTGGGCCAAAGAGGTCTTGGGCATCTAGCCCCTTGCTGGTCCCTTCCCTCTGACGAGGCCCTCTGAGCTCCAGCCCCTTGCAGTGTGGAGACAGCCCCTGGCAGCAACCTCCTCTCCAAGGAGGCCTCAAGCGAGGCCTAGGCCCAGGGGAAAGGCACCAGCGGGGATGAGCCTGGGGAGGCGCCCGTGTATGTCTGGACCCAGTCCCCGCAGCCTGCCCCTTGCTGGGGCAGTACCCCCGGAGGCCAGGAAGGTCTGGGCAAGGCTGGCCAGGGGCAGGGGCCCTGCTGGGTCCTGCCCCTGGCCTGTGGGGACTCTGAGCACAACCGGCCCTCTCTCGCTGGAAGACCTCCCCGGCTGCCTCCAAAGGCCGCTTTGCAAGCACTCTCGCCGGCTGTTCCCGCCAGCCGCGCCCAACGCTCCCAAGCCCGGGAGAAAAGCGCTTCGGGGTGGTGCTCTCTCCCGGCCCTTGCCCCTGAGCCTGGGGGCCAGGCAGGGGGTCCACACTCCCAGGCCAAGGCAGAACCACATGCACACGTCTGTTCCTGCCCCCTGCACCGGCAGAGAGCTCGGGGGAGCCAGAGTCTGTCAGGCAGCTGCTGGGCTGGCCGCCTGTGTGGGAAGGGGCAGAGCCGACCTAGGGCCACACTGGGCCTCTTGCTCTCCCTGCTGCCCTGAGGCTGCTGGGCCAAAGAGGTCTTGGGCATCCAGCCCCTTGCTGGTCCCTTCCCTCTGACGAGGCCCTCTGAGCTCCAGCCCCTTGCAGTGTGGAGACAGCCCCTGCCAGCAACCTCCTCTCCAAGGAGGCCTCAAGCGAGGCCTAGGCCCAGGGGAAAGGCACCAGCGGGGATGAGCCTGGGGAGGCGCCCGGGCATGTCTGGACCCAGTCCCCGCAGCCTGCCCCTTGCTGGGGCAGTACCCCCGGAGGCCAGGAAGGTCTGGGCAAGGCTGGCCAGGGGCAGGGGCCCTGCTGGGTCCTGCCCCTGGCCTGTGGGGCCTCTGAGCACAAGCGGCCCTCTCCCGCTGGAAGACCTCCCCGGCTGCCTCCAAAGGCCGCTTTGCAAGCACTCTCGCCGGCTGTTCCCGCCAGCCGCGCACAACGCTCCCAAGCCCGGGAGAAAAGCGCTTCGGGGTGGTGCTCTCTCCCGGCCCTTGCCCCTGAGCCTGGGGGCCAGGCAGGGGGTCCACACTCCCAGGCCAAGGCAGAACCACATGCACACGTCTGTTCCTGCCCCCTGCACCGGCAGAGAGCTCGGGGGAGCCAGAGTCTGTCAGGCAGCTGCTGGGCTGGCCGCCTGTGTGGGAAGGGGCAGAGCCGACCTAGGGGCACACTGGGCCTCTTGCTCTCCCTGCTGCCCTGAGGCTGCTGGGCCAAAGAGGTCTTGGGCATCCAGCGCCTTGCTGGTCCCTTCCCTCTGACGAGGCCCTCTGAGCTCCAGCCCCTTGCAGTGTGGAGACAGCCCCTGCCAGCAACCTCCTCTCCAAGGAGGCCTCAAGCGAGGCCTAGGCCCAGGGGAAAGGCACCAGCGGGGATGAGCCTGGGGAGGCGCCCGGGCATGTCTGGACCCAGTCCCCGCAGCCTGCCCCTTGCTGGGGCAGTACCACCGGAGGCCAGGAAGGTCTGGGCAAGGCTGGCCAGGGGCAGGGGCCCTGCTGGGTCCTGCCCCTGGCCTGTGGGGCCTCTGAGCACAAGCGGCCCTCTCCCGCTGGAAGACCTCCCCGGCTGCCTCCAAAGGCCGCTTTGCAAGCACTCTCGCCGGCTGTTCCCGCCAGCCGCGCACAACGCTCCCAAGCCCGGGAGAAAAGCGCTTCGGGGTGGTGCTCTCTCCCGGCCCTTGCCCCTGAGCCTGGGGGCCAGGCAGGGGGTCCACACTCCCAGGCCAAGGGAGAACCACATGCACACGTCTGTTCCTGCCCCCTGCACCGGCAGAGAGCTCGGGGGAGCCAGAGTCTGTCAGGCAGCTGCTGGGCTGGCCGCCTGTGTGGGAAGGGGCAGAGCCGACCTAGGGGCACACTGGGCCTCTTGCTCTCCCTGCTGCCCTGAGGCTGCTGGGCCAAAGAGGTCTTGGGCATCCAGCCCCTTGCTGGTCCCTTCCCTCTGACGAGGCCCTCTGAGCTCCAGCCCCTTGCAGTGTGGAGACAGCCCCTGCCAGCAACCTCCTCTCCAAGGAGGCCTCAAGCGAGGCCTAGGCCCAGGGGAAAGGCACCAGCGGGGATGAGCCTGGGGAGGCGCCCGGGCATGTCTGGACCCAGTCCCCGCAGCCTGCCCCTTGCTGGGGCAGTACCACCGGAGGCCAGGAAGGTCTGGGCAAGGCTGGCCAGGGGCAGGGGCCCTGCTGGGTCCTGCCCCTGGCCTGTGGGGCCTCTGAGCACAACCGGCCCTCTCCCGCTGGAAGACCTCCCCGGCTGCCTCCAAAGGCCGCTTTGCAAGCACTCTCGCCGGCTGTTCCCGCCAGCCGCGCACAACGCTCCCAAGCCCGGGAGAAAAGCGCTTCGGGGTGGTGCTCTCTCCCGGCCCTTGCCCCTGAGCCTGGGGGCCAGGCAGGGGGTCCACACTCCCAGGCCAAGGCAGAACCACATGCACACGTCTGTTCCTGCCCCCTGCACCGGCAGAGAGCTCGGGGGAGCCAGAGTCTGTCAGGCAGCTGCTGGGCTGGCCGCCTGTGTGGGAAGGGGCAGAGCCGACCTAGGGGCACACTGGGCCTCTTGCTCTCCCTGCTGCCCTGAGGCTGCTGGGCCAAAGAGGTCTTGGGCATCCAGCCCCTTGCTGGTCCCTTCCCTCTGACGAGGCCCTCTGAGCTCCAGCCCCTTGCAGTGTGGAGACAGCCCCTGCCAGCAACCTCCTCTCCAAGGAGGCCTCAAGCGAGGCCTAGGCCCAGGGGAAAGGCACCAGCGGGGATGAGCCTGGGGAGGCGCCCGGGCATGTCTGGACCCAGTCCCCGCAGCCTGCCCCTTGCTGGGGCAGTACCCCCGGAGGCCAGGAAGGTCTGGGCAAGGCTGGCCAGGGGCAGGGGCCCTGCTGGGTCCTGCCCCTGGCCTGTGGGGCCTCTGAGCACAACCGGCCCTCTGCCGCTGGAAGACCTCCCCGGCTGCCTCCAAAGGCCGCTTTGCAAGCACTCTCGCCGGCTGTTCCCGCCAGCCGCGCACAACGCTCCCAAGCCCGGGAGAAAAGCGCTTCGGGGTGGTGCTCTCTCCCGGCCCTTGCCCCTGAGCCTGGGGGCCAGGCAGGGGGTCCACACTCCCAGGCCAAGGCAGAACCACATGCACACGTCTGTTCCTGCCCCCTGCACCGGCAGAGAGCTCGGGGGAGCCAGAGTCTGTCAGGCAGCTGCTGGGCTGGCCGCCTGTGTGGGAAGGGGCAGAGCCGACCTAGGGGCACACTGGGCCTCTTGCTCTCCCTGCTGCCCTGAGGCTGCTGGGCCAAAGAGGTCTTGGGCATCCAGCCCCTTGCTGGTCCCTTCCCTCTGACGAGGCCCTCTGAGCTCCAGCCCCTTGCAGTGTGGAGACAGCCCCTGCCAGCAACCTCCTCTCCAAGGAGGCCTCAAGCGAGGCCTAGGCCCAGGGGAAAGGCACCAGCGGGGATGAGCCTGGGGAGGCGCCCGGGCATGTCTGGACCCAGTCCCCGCAGCCTGCCCCTTGCTGGGGCAGTACCCCCGGAGGCCAGGAAGGTCTGGGCAAGGCTGGCCAGGGGCAGGGGCCCTGCTGGGTCCTGCCCCTGGCCTGTGGGGCCTCTGAGCACAACCGGCCCTCTCCCGCTGGAAGACCTCCCCGGCTGCCTCCAAAGGCCGCTTTGCAAGCACTCTCGGCGGCTGTTCCCGCCAGCCGCGCACAACGCTCCCAAGCCCGGGAGAAAAGCGCTTCGGGGTGGTGCTCTCTCCCGGCCCTTGCCCCTGAGCCTGGGGGCCAGGCAGGGGGTCCACACTCCCAGGCCAAGGCAGAACCACATGCACACGTCTGTTCCTGCCCCCTGCACCGGCAGAGAGCTCGGGGGAGCCAGAGTCTGTCAGGCAGCTGCTGGGCTGGCCGCCTGTGTGGGAAGGGGCAGAGCCGACCTAGGGGCACACTGGGCCTCTTTCTCTCCCTGCTGCCCTGAGGCTGCTGGGCCAAAGAGGTCTTGGGCATCCAGCCCCTTGCTGGTCCCTTCCCTCTGACGAGGCCCTCTGAGCTCCAGCCCCTT
Source organism: Cervus elaphus (assembly GCF_910594005.1). NCBI lineage: Eukaryota > Metazoa > Chordata > Mammalia > Artiodactyla > Cervidae > Cervus > Cervus elaphus. The sequence continues at coordinate 685,073 of NW_025316702.1, read as the reverse complement.
GCAGTGTGGAGACAGCCCCTGCCAGCAACCTCCTCTCCAAGGAGGCCTCAAGCGAGGCCTAGGCCCAGGGGAAAGGCACCAGCGGGGATGAGCCTGGGGAGGCGCCCGGGCATGTCTGGACCCAGTCCCCGCAGCCTGCCCCTTGCTGGGGCAGTACCCCCGGAGGCCAGGAAGGTCTGGGCAAGGCTGGCCAGGGGCAGGGGCCCTGGTGGGTCCTGCCCCTGGCCTGTGGGGCCTCTGAGCACAACCGGCCCTCTCCCGCTGGAAGACCTCCCCGGCTGCCTCCAAAGGCCGCTTTGCAAGCACTCTCGCCGGCTGTTCCCGCCAGCCGCGCACAACGCTCCCAAGCCCGGGAGAAAAGCGCTTCGGGGTGGTGCTCTCTCCCGGCCCTTGCCCCTGAGCCTGGGGGCCAGGCAGGGGGTCCACACTCCCAGGCCAAGGCAGAACCACATGCACACGTCTGTTCCTGCCCCCTGCACCGGCAGAGAGCTCGGGGGAGCCAGAGTCTGTCAGGCAGCTGCTGGGCTGGCCGCCTGTGTGGGAAGGGGCAGAGCCGACCTAGGGGCACACTGGGCCTCTTGCTCTCCCTGCTGCGCTGAGGCTGCTGGGCCAAAGAGGTCTTGGGCATCCAGCCCCTTGCTGGTCCCTTCCCTCTGACGAGGCCCTCTGAGCTCCAGCCCCTTGCAGTGTGGAGACAGCCCCTGCCAGCAACCTCCTCTCCAAGGAGGCCTCAAGCGAGGCCTAGGCCCAGGGGAAAGGCACCAGCGGGGATGAGCCTGGGGAGGCGCCCGGGCATGTCTGGACCCAGTCCCCGCAGCCTGCCCCTTGCTGGGGCAGTACCACCGGAGGCCAGGAAGGTCTGGGCAAGGCTGGCCAGGGGCAGGGGCCCTGCTGGGTCCTGCCCCTGGCCTGTGGGGCCTCTGAGCAAAAGCGGCCCTCTCCCGCGGGAAGACCTCCCCGGCTGCCTCCAAAGGCCGCTTTGCAAGCACTCTCGCCGGCTGTTCCCGCCAGCCGCGCACAACGCTCCCAAGCCCGGGAGAAAAGCGCTTCGGGGTGGTGCTCTCTCCCGGCCCTTGCCCCTGAGCCTGGGGGCCAGGCAGGGGGTCCACACTCCCAGGCCAAGGCAGAACCACATGCACACGTCTGTTCCTGCCCCCTGCACCGGCAGAGAGCTCGGGGGAGCCAGAGTCTGTCAGGCAGCTGCTGGGCTGGCCGCCTGTGTGGGAAGGGGCAGAGCCGACCTAGGGCCACACTGGGCCTCTTGCTCTCCCTGCTGCCCTGAGGCTGCTGGGCCAAAGAGGTCTTGGGCATCCAGCCCCTTGCTGGTCCCTTCCCTCTGACGAGGCCCTCTGAGCTCCAGCCCCTTGCAGTGTGGAGACAGCCCCTGCCAGCAACCTCCTCTCCAAGGAGGCCTCAAGCGAGGCCTAGGCCCAGGGGAAAGGCATCAGCGGGGATGAGCCTGGGGAGGCGCCCGGGCATGTCTGGACCCAGTCCCCGCAGCCTGCCCCTTGCTGGGGCAGTACCCCCGGAGGCCAGGAAGGTCTGGGCAAGGCTGGCCAGGGGCAGGGGCCCTGCTGGGTCCTGCCTCTGGCCTGTGGGGCCTCTGAGCACAAGCGGCCCTCTCCCGCTGGAAGACCTCCCCGGCTGCCTCCAAAGGCCGCTTTGCAAGCACTCTCGCCGGCTGTTCCCGCCAGCCGCGCACAACGCTCCCAAGCCCGGGAGAAAAGCGCTTCGGGGTGGTGCTCTCTCCCGGCCCTTGCCCCTGAGCCTGGGGGCCAGGCAGGGGGTCCACACTCCCAGGCCAAGGCAGAACCACATGCACACGTCTGTTCCTGCCCCCTGCACCGGCAGAGAGCTCGGGGGAGCCAGAGTCTGTCAGGCAGCTGCTGGGCTGGCCGCCTGTGTGGGAAGGGGCAGAGCCGACCTAGGGGCACACTGGGCCTCTTGCTCTCCCTGCTGCCCTGAGGCTGCTGGGCCAAAGAGGTCTTGGGCATCCAGCCCCTTGCTGGTCCCTTCCCTCTGACGAGGCCCTCTGAGCTCCAGCCCCTTGCAGTGTGGAGACAGCCCCTGCCAGCAACCTCCTCTCCAAGGAGGCCTCAAGCGAGGCCTAGGCCCAGGGGAAAGGCACCAGCGGGGATGAGCCTGGGGAGGCGCCCGGGCATGTCTGGACCCAGTCCCCGCAGCCTGCCCCTTGCTGGGGCAGTACCCCCGGAGGCCAGGAAGGTCTGGGCAAGGCTGGCCAGGGGCAGGGGCCCTGCTGGGTCCTGCCCCTGGCCTGTGGGGCCTCTGAGCACAACCGGCCCTCTCCCGCTGGAAGACCTCCCCGGCTGCCTCCAAAGGCCGCTTTACAAGCACTCTCGCCGGCTGTTCCCGCCAGCCGCGCACAACGCTCCCAAGCCCGGGAGAAAAGCGCTTCGGGGTGGTGCTCTCTCCCGGCCCTTGCCCCTGAGCCTGGGGGCCAGGCAGGGGGTCCACACTCCCAGGCCAAGGCAGAACCACATGCACACGTCTGTTCCTGCCCCCTGCACCGGCAGAGAGCTCGGGGGAGCCAGAGTCTGTCAGGCAGCTGCTGGGCTGGCCGCCTGTGTGGGAAGGGGCAGAGCCGACCTAGGGGCACACTGGGCCTCTTGCTCTCCCTGCTGCCCTGAGGCTGCTGGGCCAAAGAGGTCTTGGGCATCCAGCCCCTTGCTGGTCCCTTCCCTCTGACGAGGCCCTCTGAGCTCCAGCCCCTTGCAGTGTGGAGACAGCCCCTGCCAGCAACCTCCTCTCCAAGGAGGCCTCAAGCGAGGCCTAGGCCCAGGGGAAAGGCACCAGTGGGGATGAGCCTGGGGAGGCGCCCGGGCATGTCTGGACCCAGTCCCCGCAGCCTGCCCCTTGCTGGGGCAGTACCCCCGGAGGCCAGGAAGGTCTGGGCAAGGCTGGCCAGGGGCAGGGGCCCTGCTGGGTCCTGCCCCTGGCCTGTGGGGCCTCTGAGCACAACCGGCCCTCTGCCGCTGGAAGACCTCCCCGGCTGCCTCCAAAGGCCGCTTTGCAAGCACTCTCGCCGGCTGTTCCCGCCAGCCGCGCACAACGCTCCCAAGCCCGGGAGAAAAGCGCTTCGGGGTGGTGCTCTCTCCCGGCCCTTGCCCCTGAGCCTGGGGGCCAGGCAGGGGGTCCACACTCCCAGGCCAAGGCAGAACCACATGCACACGTCTGTTCCTGCCCCCTGCACCGGCAGAGAGCTCGGGGGAGCCAGAGTCTGTCAGGCAGCTGCTGGGCTGGCCGCCTGTGTGGGAAGGGGCAGAGCCGACCTAGGGGCACACTGGGCCTCTTGCTCTCCCTGCTGCCCTGAGGCTGCTGGGCCAAAGAGGTCTTGGGCATCCAGCCCCTTGCTGGTCCCTTCCCTCTGACGAGGCCCTCTGAGCTCCAGCCCCTTGCAGTGTGGAGAAAGCCCCTGCCAGCAACCTCCTCTCCAAGGAGGCCTCAAGCGAGGCCTAGGCCCAGGGGAAAGGCACCAGCGGGGATGAGCCTGGGGAGGCGCCCGGGCATGTCTGGACCCAGTCCCCGCAGCCTGCCCCTTGCTGGGGCAGTACCCCCGGAGGCCAGGAAGGTCTGGGCAAGGCTGGCCAGGGGCAGGGGCCCTGCTGGGTCCTGCCCCTGGCCTGTGGGGCCTCTGAGCACAACCGGCCCTCTCCCGCTGGAAGACCTCCCCGGCTGCCTCCAAAGGCCGCTTTGCAAGCACTCTCGCCGGCTGTTCCCGCCAGCCGCGCACAACGCTCCCAAGCCCGGGAGAAAAGCGCTTCGGGGTGGTGCTCTCTCCCGGCCCTTGCCCCTGAGCCTGGGGGCCAGGCAGGGGGTCCACACTCCCAGGCCAAGGCAGAACCACATGCACACGTCTGTTCCTGCCCCCTGCACCGGCAGAGAGCTCGGGGGAGCCAGAGTCTGGCAGGCAGCTGCTGGGCTGGCCGCCTGTGTGGGAAGGGGCAGAGCCGACCTAGGGGCACACTGGGCCTCTTGCTCTCCCTGCTGCCCTGAGGCTGCTGGGCCAAAGAGGTCTTGGGCATCCAGCCCCTTGCTGGTCCCTTCCCTCTGACGAGGCCCTCTGAGCTCCAGCCCCTTGCAGTGTGGAGACAGCCCCTGCCAGCAACCTCCTCTCCAAGGAGGCCTCAAGCGAGGCCTAGGCCCAGGGGAAAGGCACCAGCGGGGATGAGCCTGGGGAGGCGCCCGGGCATGTCTGGACCCAGTCCCCGCAGCCTGCCCCTTGCTGGGGCAGTACCCCCGGAGGCCAGGAAGGTCTCGGCAAGGCTGGCCAGGGGCAGGGGCCTTGCTGGGTCCTGCCCCTGGCCTGTGGGGCCTCTGAGCACAACCGGCCCTCTCCCGCTGGAAGACCTCCCCGGCTGCCTCCAAAGGCCGCTTTGCAAGCACTCTCGCCGGCTGTTCCCGCCAGCCGCGCACAACGCTCCCAAGCCCGGGAGAAAAGCGCTTCGGGGTGGTGCTCTCTCCCGGCCCTTGCCCATGAGCCTGGGGGCCAGGCAGGGGGTCCACACTCCCAGGCCAAGGCAGAACCACATGCACACGTCTGTTCCTGCCCCCTGCACCGGCAGAGAGCTCGGGGGAGCCAGAGTCTGTCAGGCAGCTGCTGGGCTGGCCGCCTGTGTGGGAAGGGGCAGAGCCGACCTAGGGGCACACTGGGCCTCTTGCTCTCCCTGCTGCCCTGAGGCTGCTGGGCCAAAGAGGTCTTGGGCATCCAGCCCCTTGCTGGTCCCTTCCCTCTGACGAGGCCCTCTGAGCTCCAGCCCCTTGCAGTGTGGAGACAGCCCCTGCCAGCAACCTCCTCTCCAAGGAGGCCTCAAGCGAGGCCTAGGCCCAGGGGAAAGGCACCGGCGGGGATGAGCCTGGGGAGGCGCCCGGGCATGTCTGGACCCAGTCCCCGCAGCCTGCCCCTTGCTGGGGCAGTACCCTCGGAGGCCAGGAAGGTCTGGGCAAGGCTGGCCAGGGGCAGGGGCCCTGCTGGGTCCTGCCCCTGGCCTGTGGGGCCTCTGAGCACAACCGGCCCTCTCCTGCTGGAAGACCTCCCCGGCTGCCTCCAAAGGCCGCTTTGCAAGCACTCTCGCCGGCTGTTCCCGCCAGCCGCGCACAACGCTCCCAAGCCCGGGAGAAAAGCGCTTCGGGGTGGTGCTCTCTCCCGGCCCTTGCCCCTGAGCCTGGGGGCCAGGCAGGGGGTCCACACTCCCAGGCCAAGGCAGAACCACATGCACACGTCTGTTCCTGCCCCCTGCACCGGCAGAGAGCTCGGGGGAGCCAGAGTCTGTCAGGCAGCTGCTGGGCTGGCCGCCTGTGTGGGAAGGGGCAGAGCCGACCTAGGGGCACACTGGGCCTCTTGCTCTCCCTGCTGCCCTGAGGCTGCTGGGCCAAAGAGGTCTTGGGCATCCAGCCCCTTGCTGGTCCCTTCCCTCTGACGAGGCCCTCTGAGCTCCAGCCCCTTGCAGTGTGGAGACAGCCCCTGCCAGCAACCTCCTCTCCAAGGAGGCCTCAAGCGAGGCCTAGGACCAGGGGAAAGGCACCAGTGGGGATGAGCCTGGGGAGGCGCCCGGGCATGTCTGGACCCAGTCCCCGCAGCCTGCCCCTTGCTGGGGCAGTACCCCCGGAGGCCAGGAAGGTCTGGGCAAGGCTGGCCAGGGGCAGGGGCCCTGCTGGGTCCTGCCCCTGGCCTGTGGGGCCTCTGAGCACAAGCGGCCCTCTCCCGCTGGAAGACCTCCCCGGCTGCCTCCAAAGGCCACTTTGCAAGCACTCTCGCCGGCTGTTCCCGCCAGCCGCGCACAACGCTCCCAAGCCCGGGAGAAAAGCGCTTCGGGGTGGTGCTCTCTCCCGGCCCTTGCCCCTGAGCCTGGGGGCCAGGCAGGGGGTCCACACTCCCAGGCCAAGGCAGAACCACATGCACACGTCTGTTCCTGCCCCCTGCACCGGCAGAGAGCTCGGGGGAGCCAGAGACTGTCAGGCAGCTGCTGGGCTGGCCGCCTGTGTGGGAAGGGGCAGAGCCGACCTAGGGGCACACTGGGCCTCTTGCTCTCCCTGCTGCCCTGAGGCTGCTGGGCCAAAGAGGTCTTGGGCATCCAGCCCCTTGCTGGTCCCTTCCCTCTGACGAGGCCCACTGAGCTCCAGCCCCTTGCAGTGTGGAGACAGCCCCTGCCAGCAACCTCCTCTCCAAGGAGGCCTCAAGCGAGGCCTAGGCCCAGGGGAAAGGCACCAGCGGGGATGAGCCTGGGGAGGCGCCCGGGCATGTCTGGACCCAGTCCCCGCAGCCTGCCCCTTGCTGGGGCAGTACCCTCGGAGGCCAGGAAGGTCTGGGCAAGCCTGGCCAGGGGCAGGGGCCCTGCTGGGTCCTGCCCCTGGCCTGTGGGGCCTCTGAGCACAACAGGCCCTCTCCCGCTGGAAGACCTCCCCGGCTGCCTCCAAAGGCCGCTTTGCAAGCACTCTCGCCGGCTGTTCCCGCCAGCCGCGCACAACGCTCCCAAGCCCGGGAGAAAAGCGCTTCGGGGTGGTGCTCTCTCCCGGCCCTTGCCCCTGAGCCTGGGGGCCAGGCAGGGGGTCCACACTCCCAGGCCAAGGCAGAACCACATGCACACGTCTGTTCCTGCCCCCTGCACCGGCAGAGAGCTCGGGGGAGCCAGAGTCTGTCAGGCAGCTGCTGGGCTGGCCGCCTGTGTGGGAAGGGGCAGAGCCGACCTAGGGCCACACTGGGCCTCTTGCTCTCCCTGCTGCCCTGAGGCTGCTGGGCCAAAGAGGTCTTGGGCATCCAGCCCCTTGCTGGTCCCTTCCCTCTGACGAGGCCCTCTGAGCTCCAGCCCCTTGCAGTGTGGAGACAGCCCCTGCCAGCAACCTCCTCTCCAAGGAGGCCTCAAGCGAGGCCTAGGCCCAGGGGAAAGGCACCAGCGGGGATGAGCCTGGGGAGGCGCCCGGGCATGTCTGGACCCAGTCCCCGCAGCCTGCCCCTTGCTGGGGCAGTACCCCCGGAGGCCAGGAAGGTCTGGGCAAGGCTGGCCAGGGGCAGGGGCCCTGCTGGGTCCTGCCCCTGGCCTGTGGGGCCTCTGAGCACAAGCGGCCCTCTCCCGCTGGAAGACCTCCCCGGCTGCCTCCAAAGGCCGCTTTGCAAGCACTCTCGCCGGCTGTTCCCGCCAGCCGCGCACAACGCTCCCAAGCCCGGGAGAAAAGCGCTTCGGGGTGGTGCTCTCTCCCGGCCCTTGCCCCTGAGCCTGGGGGCCAGGCAGGGGGTCCACACTCCCAGGCCAAGGCAGAACCACATGCACACGTCTGTTCCTGCCCCCTGCACCGGCAGAGAGCTCGGGGGAGCCAGAGTCTGTCAGGCAGCTGCTGGGCTGGCCGCCTGTGTGGGAAGGGGCAGAGCCGACCTAGGGGCACACTGGGCCTCTTGCTCTCCCTGCTGCCCTGAGGCTGCTGGGCCAAAGAGGTCTTGGGCATCCAGCCCCTTGCTGGTCCCTTCCCTCTGACGAGGCCCTCTGAGCTCCAGCCCCTTGCAGTGTGGAGACAGCCCCTGCCAGCAACCTCCTCTCCAAGGAGGCCTCAAGCGAGGCCTAGGCCCAGGGGAAAGGCACCAGCGGGGATGAGCCTGGGGAGGCGCCCGGGCATGTCTGGACCCAGTCCCCGCAGCCTGCCCCTTGCTGGGGCAGTACCCTCGGAGGCCAGGAAGGTCTGGGCAAGGCTGGCCAGGGGCAGGGGCCCTGCTGGGTCCTGCCCCTGGCCTGTGGGGCCTCTGAGCACAACCGGCCCTCTCCCGCTGGAAGACCTCCCCGGCTGCCTCCACAGGCCGCTTTGCAAGCACTCTCGCCGGCTGTTCCCGCCAGCCGCGCACAACGCTCCCAAGCCCGGGAGAAAAGCGCTTCGGGGTGGTGCTCTCTCCCGGCCCTTGCCCCTGAGCCTGGGGGCCAGGCAGGGGGTCCACACTCCCAGGCCAAGGCAGAACCACATGCACACGTCTGTTCCTGCCCCCTGCACCGGCAGAGAGCTCGGGGGAGCCAGAGTCTGTCAGGCAGCTGCTGGGCTGGCCGCCTGTGTGGGAAGGGGCAGAGCCGACCTAGGGGCACACTGGGCCTCTTGCTCTCCCTGCTGCCCTGAGGCTGCTGGGCCAAAGAGGTCTTGGGCATCCAGCCCCTTGCTGGTCCCTTCCCTCTGACGAGGCCCTCTGAGCTCCAGCCCCTTGCAGTGTGGAGACAGCCCCTGCCAGCAACCTCCTCTCCAAGGAGGCCTCAAGCGAGGCCTAGGCCCAGGGGAAAGGCACCAGCGGGGATGAGCCTGGGGAGGCGCCCGGGCATGTCTGGACCCAGTCCCCGCAGCCTGCCCCTAGCTGGGGCAGTACCCCCGGAGGCCAGGAAGGTCTGGGCAAGGCTGGCCAGGGGCAGGGGCCCTGCTGGGTCCTGCCCCTGGCCTGTGGGGCCTCTGAGCACAAGCGGCCCTCTCCCGCTGGAAGACCTCCCCGGCTGCCTCCAAAGGCCGCTTTGCAAGCACTCTCGCCGGCTGTTCCCGCCAGCCGCGCACAACGCTCCCAAGCCCGGGAGAAAAGCGCTTCGGGGTGGTGCTCTCTCCCGGCCCTTGCCCCTGAGCCTGGGGGCCAGGCAGGGGGTCCACACTCCCAGGCCAAGGCAGAACCACATGCACACGTCTGTTCCTGCCCCCTGCACCGGCAGAGAGCTCGGGGGAGCCAGAGTCTGTCAGGCAGCTGCTGGGCTGGCCGCCTGTGTGGGAAGGGGCAGAGCCGACCTAGGGGCACACTGGGCCTCTTGCTCTCCCTGCTGCCCTGAGGCTGCTGGGCCAAAGAGGTCTTGGGCATCCAGCCCCTTGCTGGTCCCTTCCCTCTGACGAGGCCCTCTGAGCTCCAGCCCCTTGCAGTGTGGAGACAGCCCCTGCCAGCAACCTCCTCTCCAAGGAGGCCTCAAGCGAGGCCTAGGCCCAGGGGAAAGGCACCAGCGGGGATGAGCCTGGGGAGGCGCCCGGGCATGTCTGGACCCAGTCCCCGCAGCCTGCCCCTAGCTGGGGCAGTACCCCCGGAGGCCAGGAAGGTCTGGGCAAGGCTGGCCAGGGGCAGGGGCCCTGCTGGGTCCTGCCCCTGGCCTGTGGGGCCTCTGAGCACAAGCGGCCCTCTCCCGCTGGAAGACCTCCCCGGCTGCCTCCAAAGGCCGCTTTGCAAGCACTCTCGCCGGCTGTTCCCGCCAGCCGCGCACAACGCTCCAAAGCCCGGGAGAAAAGCGCTTCGGGGTGGTGCTCTCTCCCGGCCCTTGCCCCTGAGCCTGGGGGCCAGGCAGGGGGTCCACACTCCCAGGCCAAGGCAGAACCACATGCACACGTCTGTTCCTGCCCCCTGCACCGGCAGAGAGCTCGGGGGAGCCAGAGTCTGTCAGGCAGCTGCTGGGCTGGCCGCCTGTGTGGGAAGGGGCAGAGCCGACCTAGGGGCACACTGGGCCTCTTGCTCTCCCTGCTGCCCTGAGGCTGCTGGGCCAAAGAGGTCTTGGGCATCCAGCCCCTTGCTGGTCCCTTCCCTCTGACGAGGCCCTCTGAGCTCCAGCCCCTTGCAGTGTGGAGACAGCCCCTGCCAGCAACCTCCTCTCCAAGGAGGCCTCAAGCGAGGCCTAGGCCCAGGGGAAAGGCACCAGCGGGGATGAGCCTGGGGAGGCGCCCGGGCATATCAAGACCCAGTCCCCGCAGCCTGCCCCTTGCTGGGGCAGTACCCCCGGAGGCCAGGAAGGTCTGGGCAAGGCTGGCCAGGGGCAGGGGCCCTGCTGGGTCCTGCCCCTGGCCTGTGGGGCCTCTGAGCACAAGCGGCCCTCTCCCGCTGGAAGACCTCCCCGGCTGCCTCCAAAGGCCGCTTTGCAAGCACTCTCGCCGGCTGTTCCCGCCAGCCGCGCACAACGCTCCGAAGCCCGGGAGAAAAGCGCTTCGGGGTGGTGCTCTCTCCCGGCCCTTGCCCCTGAGCCTGGGGGCCAGGCAGGGGGTCCACACTCCCAGGCCAAGGCAGAACCACATGCACACGTCTGTTCCTGCCCCCTGCACCGGCAGAGAGCTCGGGGGAGCCAGAGTCTGTCAGGCAGCTGCTGGGCTGGCCGCCTGTGTGTGAAGGGGCAGAGCCGACCTAGGGCCACACTGGGCCTCTTGCTCTCCCTGCTGCCCTGAGGCTGCTGGGCCAAAGAGGTCTTGGGCATCCAGCCCCTTGCTGGTCCCTTCCCTCTGACGAGGCCCTCTGAGCTCCAGCCCCTTGCAGTGTGGAGACAGCCCCTGCCAGCAACCTCCTCTCCAAGGAGGCCTCAAGCGAGGCCTAGGCCCAGGGGAAAGGCACCAGCGGGGATGAGCCTGGGGAGGCGCCCGGGCATGTCTGGACCCAGTCCCCGCAGCCTGCCCCTTGCTGGGGCAGTACCCCCGGAGGCCAGGAAGGTCTGGGCAAGGCTGGCCAGGGGCAGGGGCCCTGCTGGGTCCTGCCCCTGGCCTGTGGGGCCTCTGAGCACAAGCGGCCCTCTCCCGCTGGAAGACCTCCCCGGCTGCCTCCAAAGGCCGCTTTGCAAGCACTCTCGCCGGCTGTTCCCGCCAGCCGCGCACAACGCTCCCAAGCCCGGGAGAAAAGCGCTTCGGGGTGGTGCTCTCTCCCGGCCCTTGCCCCTGAGCCTGGGGGCCAGGCAGGGGGTCCACACTCCCAGGCCAAGGCAGAACCACATGCACACGTCTGTTCCTGCCCCCTGCACCGGCAGAGAGCTCGGGGGAGCCAGAGTCTGTCAGGCAGCTGCTGGGCTGGCCGCCTGTGTGGGAAGGGGCAGAGCCGACCTAGGGGCACACTGGGCCTCTTGCTCTCCCTGCTGCGCTGAGGCTGCTGGGCCAAAGAGGTCTTGGGCATCCAGCACCTTGCTGGTCCCTTCCCTCTGACGAGGCCCTCTGAGCTCCAGCCCCTTGCAGTGTGGAGACAGCCCCTGCCAGCAACCTCCTCTCCAAGGAGGCCTCAAGCGAGGCCTAGGCCCAGGGGAAAGGCACCAGCGGGGATTAGCCTGGGGAGGCGCCCGGGCATGTCTGGACCCAGTCCCCGCAGCCTGCCCCTTGCTGGGGCAGTACCACCGGAGGCCAGGAAGGTCTGGGCAAGGCTGGCCAGGGGCAGGGGCCCTGCTGGGTCCTGCCCCTGGCCTGTGGGGCCTCTGAGCACAAGCGGCCCTCTCCCGCTGGAAGACCTCCCCGGCTGCCTCCAAAGGCCGCTTTGCAAGCACTCTCGCCGGCTGTTCCCGCCAGCCGCGCACAACGCTCCCAAGCCCGGGAGAAAAGCGCTTCGGGGTGGTGCTCTCTCCCGGCCCTTGCCCCTGAGCCTGGGGGCCAGGCAGGGGGTCCACACTCCCAGGCCAAGGCAGAACCACATGCACACGTCTGTTCCTGCCCCCTGCACCGGCAGAGAGCTCGGGGGAGCCAGAGTCTGTCAGGCAGCTGCTGGGCTGGCCGCCTGTGTGGGAAGGGGCAGAGCCGACCTAGGGGCACACTGGGCCTCTTGCTCTCCCTGCTGCCCTGAGGCTGCTGGGCCAAAGAGGTCTTGGGCATCCAGCCCCTTGCTGGTCCCTTCCCTCTGACGAGGCCCTCTGAGCTCCAGCCCCTTGCAGTGTGGAGACAGCCCCTGCCAGCAACCTCCTCTCCAAGGAGGCCTCAAGCGAGGCCTAGGCCCAGGGGAAAGGCACCAGCGGGGATGAGCCTGGGGAGGCGCCCGGGCATGTCTGGACCCAGTCCCCGCAGCCTGCCCCTTGCTGGGGCAGTACCACCGGAGGCCAGGAAGGTCTGGGCAAGGCTGGCCAGGGGCAGGGGCCCTGCTGGGTCCTGCCCCTGGCCTGTGGGGCCTCTGAGCACAACCGGCCCTCTCCCGTTGGAAGACCTCCCCGGCTGCCTCCAAAGGCCGCTTTGCAAGCACTCTCGCCGGCTGTTCCCGCCAGCCGCGCACAACGCTCCCAAGCCCGGGAGAAAAGCGCTTCGGGGTGGTGCTCTCTCCCGGCCCTTGCCCCTGAGCCTGGGGGCCAGGCAGGGGGTCCACACTCCCAGGCCAAGGCAGAACCACATGCACACGTCTGTTCCTGCCCCCTGCACCGGCAGAGAGCTCGGGGGAGCCAGAGTCTGTCAGGCAGCTGCTGGGCTGGCCGCCTGTGTGGGAAGGGGCAGAGCCGACCTAGGGGCACACTGGGCCTCTTGCTCTCCCTGCTGCCCTGAGGCTGCTGGGCCAAAGAGGTCTTGGGCATCCAGCCCCTTGCTGGTCCCTTCCCTCTGACGAGGCCCTCTGAGCTCCAGCCCCTTGCAGTGTGGAGACAGCCCCTGCCAGCAACCTCCTCTCCAAGGAGGCCTCAAGCGAGGCCTAGGCCCAGGGGAAAGGCACCAGCGGGGATGAGCCTGGGGAGGCGCCCGGGCATGTCAAGACCCAGTCCCCGCAGCCTGCCCCTTGCTGGGGCAGTACCCCCGGAGGCCAGGAAGGTCTGGGCAAGGCTGGCCAGGGGCAGGGGCCCTGCTGGGTCCTGCCCCTGGCCTGTGGGGCCTCTGAGCACAACCGGCCCTCTCCCGCTGGAAGACCTCCCCGGCTGCCTCCAAAGGCCGCTTTGCAAGCACTCTCGCCGGCTGTTCCCGCCAGCCGCGCACAACGCTCCCAAGCCCGGGAGAAAAGCGCTTCGGGGTGGTGCTCTCTCCCGGCCCTTGCCCCTGAGCCTGGGGTCCAGGCAGGGGGTCCACACTCCCAGGCCAAGGCAGAACCACATGCACACGTCTGTTCCTGCCCCCTGCACCGGCAGAGAGCTCGGGGGAGCCAGAGTCTGTCAGGCAGCTGCTGGGCTGGCCGGCTGTGTGGGAAGGGGCAGAGCCGACCTAGGGGCACACTGGGCCTCTTGCTCTCCCTGCTGCCCTGAGGCTGCTGGGCCAAAGAGGTCTTGGGCATCCAGCCCCTTGCTGGTCCCTTCCCTCTGACGAGGCCCTCTGAGCTCCAGCCCCTTGCAGTGTGGAGACAGCCCCTGCCAGCAACCTCCTCTCCAAGGAGGCCTCAAGCGAGGCCTAGGCCCAGGGGAAAGGCACCAGCGGGGATGAGCCTGGGGAGGCGCCCGGGCATGTCTGGACCCAGTCCCCGCAGCCTGCCCCTAGCTGGGGCAGTACCCCCGGAGGCCAGGAAGGTCTGGGCAAGGCTGGCCAGGGGCAGGGGCCCTGCTGGGTCCTGCCCCTGGCCTGTGGGGCCTCTGAGCACAAGCGGCCCTCTCCCGCTGGAAGACCTCCCCGGCTGCCTCCAAAGGCCGCTTTGCAAGCACTCTCGCCGGCTGTTCCCGCCAGCCACGCACAACGCTCCCAAGCCCGGGAGAAAAGCGCTTCGGGGTGGTGCTCTCTCCCGGCCCTTGCCCCTGAGCCTGGGGGCCAGGCAGGGAGTCCACACTCCCAGGCCAAGGCAGAACCACATGCACACGTCTGTTCCTGCCCCCTGCACCGGCAGAGAGCTCGGGGGAGCCAGAGTCTGTCAGGCAGTTGCTGGGCTGGCCGCCTGTGTGGGAAGGGGCAGAGCCGACCTAGGGGCACACTGGGCCTCTTGCTCTCCCTGCTGCCCTGAGGCTGCTGGGCCAAAGAGGTCTTGGGCATCCAGCCCCTTGCTGGTCCCTTCCCTCTGACGAGGCCCTCTGAGCTCCAGCCCCTTGCAGTGTGGAGACAGCCCCTGCCAGCAACCTCCTCTCCAAGGAGGCCTCAAGCGAGGCCTAGGCCCAGGGGAAAGGCACCAGCGGGGATGAGCCTGGGGAGGCGCCCGGGCATGTCTGGACCCAGTCCCCGCAGCCTGCCCCTTGCTGGGGCAGTACCCCCGGAGGCCAGGAAGGTCTGGGCAAGGCTGGCCAGGGGCAGGGGCCCTGCTGGGTCCTGCCCCTGGCCTGTGGGGCCTCTGAGCACAACCGGCCCTCTGCCGCTGGAAGACCTCCCCGGCTGCCTCCAAAGGCCGCTTTGCAAGCACTCTCGCCGGCTGTTCCCGCCAGCCACGCACAACGCTCCCAAGCCCGGGAGAAAAGCGCTTCGGGGTGGTGCTCTCTCCCGGCCCTTGCCCCTGAGCCTGGGGGCCAGGCAGGGGGTCCACACTCCCAGGCCAAGGCAGAACCACATGCACACGTCTGTTCCTGCCCCCTGCACCGGCAGAGAGCTCGGGGGAGCCAGAGTCTGTCAGGCAGCTGCTGGGCTGGCCGCCTGTGTGGGAAGGGGCAGAGCCGACCTAGGGGCACACTGGGCCTCTTGCTCTCCCTGCTGCCCTGAGGCTGCTGGGCCAAAGAGGTCTTGGGCATCCAGCCCCTTGCTGGTCCCTTCCCTCTGACGAGGCCCTCTGAGCTCCAGCCCCTTGCAGTGTGGAGAAAGCCCCTGCCAGCAACCTCCTCTCCAAGGAGGCCTCAAGCGAGGCCTAGGCCCAGGGGAAAGGCACCAGCGGGGATGAGCCTGGGGAGGCGCCCGGGCATGTCTGGACCCAGTCCCCGCAGCCTGCCCCTTGCTGGGGCAGTACCCCCGGAGGCCAGGAAGGTCTGGGCAAGGCTGGCCAGGGGCAGGGGCCCTGCTGGGTCCTGCCCCTGGCCTGTGGGGCCTCTGAGCACAACCGGCCCTCTCCCGCTGGAAGACCTCCCCGGCTGCCTCCAAAGGCCGCTTTGCAAGCACTCTCGCCGGCTGTTCCCGCCAGCCGCGCACAACGCTCCCAAGCCCGGGAGAAAAGCGCTTCGGGGTGGTGCTCTCTCCCGGCCCTTGCCCCTGAGCCTGGGGGCCAGGCAGGGGGTCCACACTCCCAGGCCAAGGCAGAACCACATGCACACGTCTGTTCCTGCCCCCTGCACCGGCAGAGAGCTCGGGGGAGCCAGAGTCTGTCAGGCAGCTGCTGGGCTGGCCGCCTGTGTGGGAAGGGGCAGAGCCGACCTAGGGGCACACTGGGCCTCTTGCTCTCCCTGCTGCCCTGAGGCTGCTGGGCCAAAGAGGTCTTGGGCATCCAGCCCCTTGCTGGTCCCTTCCCTCTGACGAGGCCCTCTGAGCTCCAGCCCCTTGCAGTGTGGAGACAGCCCCTGCCAGCAACCTCCTCTCCAAGGAGGCCTCAAGCGAGGCCTAGGCCCAGGGGAAAGGCACCAGCGGGGATGAGCCTGGGGAGGCGCCCGGGCATGTCAAGACCCAGTCCCCGCAGCCTGCCCCTTGCTGGGGCAGTACCCCCGGAGGCCAGGAAGGTCTGGGCAAGGCTGGCCAGGGGCAGGGGCCCTGCTGGGTCCTGCCCCTGGCCTGTGGGGCCTCTGAGCACAACCGGCCCTCTCCCGCTGGAAGACCTCCCCGGCTGCCTCCAAAGGCCGCTTTGCAAGCACTCTCGCCGGCTGTTCCCGCCAGCCGCGCACAACGCTCCCAAGCCCGGGAGAAAAGCGCTTCGGGGTGGTGCTCTCTCCCGGCCCTTGCCCCTGAGCCTGGGGGCCAGGCAGGGGGTCCACACTCCCAGGCCAAGGCAGAACCACATGCACACGTCTGTTCCTGCCCCCTGCACCGGCAGAGAGCTCGGGGGAGCCAGAGTCTGTCAGGCAGCTGCTGGGCTGGCCGCCTGTGTGGGAAGGGGCAGAGCCGACCTAGGGGCACACTGGGCCTCTTGCTCTCCCTGCTGCCCTGAGGCTGCTGGGCCAAAGAGGTCTTGGGCATCCAGCCCCTTGCTGGTCCCTTCCCTCTGACGAGGCCCTCTGAGCTCCAGCCCCTTGCAGTGTGGAGACAGCCCCTGCCAGCAACCTCCTCTCCAAGGAGGCCTCAAGCGAGGCCTAGGCCCAGGGGAAAGGCACCAGCGGGGATGAGCCTGGGGAGGCGCCCGGGCATGTCTGGACCCAGTCCCCGCAGCCTGCCCCTAGCTGGGGCAGTACCCCCGGAGGCCAGGAAGGTCTGGGCAAGGCTGGCCAGGGGCAGGGGCCCTGCTGGGTCCTGCCCCTGGCCTGTGGGGCCTCTGAGCACAACCGGCCCTCTCCCGCTGGAAGACCTCCCCGGCTGCCTCCAAAGGCCGCTTTGCAAGCACTCTCGCCGGCTGTTCCCGCCAGCCACGCACAACGCTCCCAAGCCCGGGAGAAAAGCGCTTCGGGGTGGTGCTCTCTCCCGGCCCTTGCCCCTGAGCCTGGGGGCCAGGCAGGGAGTCCACACTCCCAGGCCAAGGCAGAACCACATGCACACGTCTGTTCCTGCCCCCTGCACCGGCAGAGAGCTCGGGGGAGCCAGAGTCTGTCAGGCAGTTGCTGGGCTGGCCGCCTGTGTGGGAAGGGGCAGAGCCGACCTAGGGGCACACTGGGCCTCTTGCTCTCCCTGCTGCCCTGAGGCTGCTGGGCCAAAGAGGTCTTGGGCATCCAGCCCCTTGCTGGTCCCTTCCCTCTGACGAGGCCCCCTGAGCTCCAGCCCCTTGCAGTGTGGAGACAGCCCCTGCCAGCAACCTCCTCTCCAAGGAGGCCTCAAGCGAGGCCTAGGCCCAGGGGAAAGGCACCAGCGGGGATGAGCCTGGGGAGGCGCCCGGGCATGTCAAGACCCAGTCCCCGCAGCCTGCCCCTTGCTGGGGCAGTACCCCCGGAGGCCAGGAAGGTCTGGGCAAGGCTGGCCAGGGGCAGGGGCCCTGCTGGGTCCTGCCCCTGGCCTGTGGGGCCTCTGAGCACAACCGGCCCTCTCCCGCTGGAAGACCTCCCCGGCTGCCTCCAAAGGCCGCTTTGCAAGCACTCTCGCCGGCTGTTCCCGCCAGCCACGCACAACGCTCCCAAGCCCGGGAGAAAAGCGCTTCGGGGTGGTGCTCTCTCCCGGCCCTTGCCCCTGAGCCTGGGGGCCAGGCAGGGGGTCCACACTCCCAGGCCAAGGCAGAACCACATGCACACGTCTGTTCCTGCCCCCTGCACCGGCAGAGAGCTCGGGGGAGCCAGAGTCTGTCAGGCAGCTGCTGGGCTGGCCGCCTGTGTGGGAAGGGGCAGAGCCGACCTAGGGGCACACTGGGCCTCTTGCTCTCCCTGCTGCCCTGAGGCTGCTGGGCCAAAGAGGTCTTGGGCATCCAGCCCCTTGCTGGTCCCTTCCCTCTGACGAGGCCCTCTGAGCTCCAGCCCCTTGCAGTGTGGAGAAAGCCCCTGCCAGCAACCTCCTCTCCAAGGAGGCCTCAAGCGAGGCCTAGGCCCAGGGGAAAGGCACCAGCGGGGATGAGCCTGGGGAGGCGCCCGGGCATGTCTGGACCCAGTCCCCGCAGCCTGCCCCTTGCTGGGGCAGTACCCCCGGAGGCCAGGAAGGTCTGGGCAAGGCTGGCCAGGGGCAGGGGCCCTGCTGGGTCCTGCCCCTGGCCTGTGGGGCCTCTGAGCACAACCGGCCCTCTCCCGCTGGAAGACCTCCCCGGCTGCCTCCAAAGGCCGCTTTGCAAGCACTCTCGCCGGCTGTTCCCGCCAGCCGCGCACAACGCTCCCAAGCCCGGGAGAAAAGCGCTTCGGGGTGGTGCTCTCTCCCGGCCCTTGCCCCTGAGCCTGGGGGCCAGGCAGGGGGTCCACACTCCCAGGCCAAGGCAGAACCACATGCACACGTCTGTTCCTGCCCCCTGCACCGGCAGAGAGCTCGGGGGAGCCAGAGTCTGTCAGGCAGCTGCTGGGCTGGCCGCCTGTGTGGGAAGGGGCAGAGCCGACCTAGGGGCACACTGGGCCTCTTGCTCTCCCTGCTGCCCTGAGGCTGCTGGGCCAAAGAGGTCTTGGGCATCCAGCCCCTTGCTGGTCCCTTCCCTCTGACGAGGCCCTCTGAGCTCCAGCCCCTTGCAGTGTGGAGACAGCCCCTGGCAGCAACCTCCTCTCCAAGGAGGCCTCAAGCGAGGCCTAGGCCCAGGGGAAAGGCACCAGCGGGGATGAGCCTGGGGAGGCGCCCGGGCATGTCAAGACCCAGTCCCCGCAGCCTGCCCCTTGCTGGGGCAGTACCCCCGGAGGCCAGGAAGGTCTGGGCAAGGCTGGCCAGGGGCAGGGGCCCTGCTGGGTCCTGCCCCTGGCCTGTGGGGCCTCTGAGCACAACCGGCCCTCTCCCGCTGGAAGACCTCCCCGGCTGCCTCCAAAGGCCGCTTTGCAAGCACTCTCGCCGGCTGTTCCCGCCAGCCGCGCACAACGCTCCCAAGCCCGGGAGAAAAGCGCTTCGGGGTGGTGCTCTCTCCCGGCCCTTGCCCCTGAGCCTGGGGGCCAGGCAGGGGGTCCACACTCCCAGGCCAAGGCAGAACCACATGCACACGTCTGTTCCTGCCCCCTGCACCGGCAGAGAGCTCGGGGGAGCCAGAGTCTGTCAGGCAGCTGCTGGGCTGGCCGCCTGTGTGGGAAGGGGCAGAGCCGACCTAGGGGCACACTGGGCCTCTTGCTCTCCCTGCTGCCCTGAGGCTGCTGGGCCAAAGAGGTCTTGGGCATCCAGCCCCTTGCTGGTCCCTTCCCTCTGACGAGGCCCTCTGAGCTCCAGCCCCTTGCAGTGTGGAGACAGCCCCTGCCAGCAACCTCCTCTCCAAGGAGGCCTCAAGCGAGGCCTAGGCCCAGGGGAAAGGCACCAGCGGGGATGAGCCTGGGGAGGCGCCCGGGCATGTCTGGACCCAGTCCCCGCAGCCTGCCCCTAGCTGGGGCAGTACCCCCGGAGGCCAGGAAGGTCTGGGCAAGGCTGGCCAGGGGCAGGGGCCCTGCTGGGTCCTGCCCCTGGCCTGTGGGGCCTCTGAGCACAACCGGCCCTCTCCCGCTGGAAGACCTCCCCGGCTGCCTCCAAAGGCCGCTTTGCAAGCACTCTCCCCGGCTGTTCCCGCCAGCCACGCACAACGCTCCCAAGCCCGGGAGAAAAGCGCTTCGGGGTGGTGCTCTCTCCCGGCCCTTGCCCCTGAGCCTGGGGGCCAGGCAGGGAGTCCACACTCCCAGGCCAAGGCAGAACCACATGCACACGTCTGTTCCTGCCCCCTGCACCGGCAGAGAGCTCGGGGGAGCCAGAGTCTGTCAGGCAGTTGCTGGGCTGGCCGCCTGTGTGGGAAGGGGCAGAGCCGACCTAGGGGCACACTGGGCCTCTTGCTCTCCCTGCTGCCCTGAGGCTGCTGGGCCAAAGAGGTCTTGGGCATCCAGCCCCTTGCTGGTCCCATCCCTCTGACGAGGCCCTCTGAGCTCCAGCCCCTTGCAGTGTGGAGACAGCCCCTGCCAGCAACCTCCTCTCCAAGGAGGCCTCAAGCGAGGCCTAGGCCCAGGGGAAAGGCACCAGCGGGGATGAGCCTGGGGAGGCGCCCGGGCATGTCTGGACCCAGTCCCCGCAGCCTGCCCCTTGCTGGGGCAGTACCCCCGGAGGCCAGGAAGGTCTGGGCAAGGCTGGCCAGGGGCAGGGGCCCTGCTGGGTCCTGCCCCTGGCCTGTGGGGCCTCTGAGCACAACCGGCCCTCTGCCGCTGGAAGACCTCCCCGGCTGCCTCCAAAGGCCGCTTTGTAAGCACTCTCGCCGGCTGTTCCCGCCAGCCGCGCACAACGCTCCCAAGCCCGGGAGAAAAGCGCTTCGGGGTGGTGTTCTCTCCCGGCCCTTGCCCCTGAGCCTGGGGGCCAGGCAGGGGGTCCACACTCCCAGGCCAAGGCAGAACCACATGCACACGTCTGTTCCTGCCCCCTGCACCGGCAGAGAGCTCGGGGGAGCCAGAGTCTGGCAGGCAGCTGCTGGGCTGGCCGCCTGTGTGGGAAGGGGCAGAGCCGACCTAGGGGCACACTGGGCCTCTTGCTCTCCCTGCTGCCCTGAGGCTGCTGGGCCAAAGAGGTCTTGGGCATCCAGCCCCTTGCTGGTCCCTTCCCTCTGACGAGGCCCTCTGAGCTCCAGCCCCTTGCAGTGTGGAGACAGCCCCTGCCAGCAACCTCCTCTCCAAGGAGGCCTCAAGCGAGGCCTAGGCCCAGGGGAAAGGCACCAGCGGGGATGAGCCTGGGGAGGCGCCCGGGCATGTCTGGACCCAGTCCCCGCAGCCTGCCCCTAGCTGGGGCAGTACCCCCGGAGGCCAGGAAGGTCTGGGCAAGGCTGGCCAGGGGCAGGGGCCTTGCTGGGTCCTGCCCCTGGCCTGTGGGGCCTCTGAGCACAACCGGCCCTCTCCCGCTGGAAGACCTCCCCGGCTGCCTCCAAAGGCCGCTTTGCAAGCACTCTCGCCGGCTGTTCCCGCCAGCCGCGCACAACGCTCCCAAGCCCGGGAGAAAAGCGCTTCGGGGTGGTGCTCTCTCCCGGCCCTTGCCCATGAGCCTGGGGTCCAGGCAGGGGGTCCACACTCCCAGGCCAAGGCAGAACCACATGCACACGTCTGTTCCTGCCCCCTGCACCGGCAGAGAGCTCGGGGGAGCCAGAGTCTGTCAGGCAGCTGCTGGGCTGGCCGCCTGTGTGGGAAGGGGCAGAGCCGACCTAGGGGCACACTGGGCCTCTTGCTCTCCCTGCTGCCCTGAGGCTGCTGGGCCAAAGAGGTCTTGGGCATCCAGCCCCTTGCTGGTCCCTTCCCTCTGACGAGGCCCTCTGAGCTCCAGCCCCTTGCAGTGTGGAGACAGCCCCTGCCAGCAACCTCCTCTCCAAGGAGGCCTCAAGCGAGGCCTAGGCCCAGGGGAAAGGCACCAGCGGGGATGAGCCTGGGGAGGCGCCCAGGCATGTCTGGACCCAGTCCCCGCAGCCTGCCCCTTGCTGGGGCAGTACCCTCGGAGGCCAGGAAGGTCTGGGCAAGGCTGGCCAGGGGCAGGGGCCCTGCTGGGTCCTGCCCCTGGCCTGTGGGGCCTCTGAGCACAACCGGCCCTCTCCCGCTGGAAGACCTCCCCGGCTGCCTCCAAAGGCCGCTTTGCAAGCACTCTCGCCGGCTGTTCCCGCCAGCCGCGCACAACGCTCCCAAGCCCGGGAGAAAAGCGCTTCGGGGTGGTGCTCTCTCCCGGCCCTTGCCCCTGAGCCTGGGGGCCAGGCAGGGGGTCCACACTCCCAGGCCAAGGCAGAACCACATGCACACGTCTGTTCCTGCCCCCTGTACCGGCAGAGAGCTCGGGGGAGCCAGAGTCTGGTAGGCAGCTGCTGGGCTGGCCGCCTGTGTGGGAAGGGGCAGAGCCGACCTAGGGCCACACTGGGCCTCTTGCTCTCCCTGCTGCCCTGAGGCTGCTGGGCCAAAGAGGTCTTGGGCATCCAGCCCCTTGCTGGTCCCTTCCCTCTGACGAGGCCCTCTGAGCTCCAGCCCATTGCAGTGTGGAGACAGCCCCTGCCAGCAACCTCCTCTCCAAGGAGGCCTCAAGCGAGGCCTAGGCCCAGGGGAAAGGCACCAGCGGGGATGAGCCTGGGGAGGCGCCCGGGCATGTCTGGACCCAGTCCCCGCAGCCTGCCCCTTGCTGGGGCAGTACCCCCGGAGGCCAGGAAGGTCTGGGCAAGGCTGGCCAGGGGCAGGGGCCCTGCTGGGTCCTGCCCCTGGCCTGTGGGGCCTCTGAGCACAACCGGCCCTCTGCCGCTGGAAGACCTCCCCGGCTGCCTCCAAAGGCCACTTTGCAAGCACTCTCGCCGGCTGTTCCCGCCAGCCGCGCACAACGCTCCCAAGCCCGGGAGAAAAGCGCTTCGGGGTGGTGCTCTCTCCCGGCCCTTGCCCCTGAGCCTGGGGGCCAGGCAGGGGGTCCACACTCCCAGGCCAAGGCAGAACCACATGCACACGTCTGTTCCTGCCCCCTGCACCGGCAGAGAGCTCGGGGGAGCCAGAGTCTGTCAGGCAGCTGCTGGGCTGGCCGCCTGTGTGGGAAGGGGCAGAGCCGACCTAGGGGCACACTGGGCCTCTTGCTCTCCCTGCTGCCCTGAGGCTGCTGGGCCAAAGAGGTCTTGGGCATCCAGCCCCTTGCTGGTCCCTTCCCTCTGACGAGGCCCTCTGAGCTCCAGCCCCTTGCAGTGTGGAGACAGCCCCTGCCAGCAACCTCCTCTCCAAGGAGGCCTCAAGCGAGGCCTAGGCCCAGGGGAAAGGCACCAGCGGGGATGAGCCTGGGGAGGCGCCCGGGCATGTCTGGACCCAGTCCCCGCAGCCTGCCCCTAGCTGGGGCAGTA
The DNA here is from genome assembly GCF_910594005.1 of Cervus elaphus. Lineage (NCBI taxonomy): Eukaryota > Metazoa > Chordata > Mammalia > Artiodactyla > Cervidae > Cervus > Cervus elaphus. The sequence goes on along the minus strand of NW_025316702.1, from coordinate 663,061 downwards.
CCCCCGGAGGCCAGGAAGGTCTGGGCAAGGCTGGCCAGGGGCAGGGGCCCTGCTGGGTCCTGCCCCTGGCCTGTGGGGCCTCTGAGCACAACCGGCCCTCTGCCGCTGGAAGACCTCCCCGGCTGCCTCCAAAGGCCGCTTTGCAAGCACTCTCGCGGGCTGTTCCCGCCAGCCGCGCCCAACGCTCCCAAGCCCGGGAGAAAAGCGCTTCGGGGTGGTGCTCTCTCCCGGCCCTTGCCCCTGAGCCTGGGGGCCAGGCAGGGGGTCCACACTCCCAGGCCAAGGCAGAACCACATGCACACGTCTGTTCCTGCCCCCTGCACCGGCAGAGAGCTCGGGGGAGCCAGAGTCTGTCAGGCAGCTGCTGGGCTGGCCGCCTGTGTGGGAAGGGGCAGAGCCGACCTAGGGGCACACTGGGCCTCTTGCTCTCCCTGCTGCCCTGAGGCTGCTGGGCCAAAGAGGTCTTGGGCATCCAGCCCCTTGCTGGTCCCTTCCCTCTGACGAGGCCCTCTGAGCTCCAGCCCCTTGCAGTGTGGAGACAGCCCCTGCCAGCAACCTCCTCTCCAAGGAGGCCTCAAGCGAGGCCTAGGCCCAGGGGAAAGGCACCAGCGGGGATGAGCCTGGGGAGGCGCCCGGGCATGTCTGGACCCAGTCCCCGCAGCCTGCCCCTTGCTGGGGCAGTACCCCCGGAGGCCAGGAAGGTCTGGGCAAGGCTGGCCAGGGGCAGGGGCCCTGCTGGGTCCTGCCCCTGGCCTGTGGGGCCTCTGAGCACAAGCGGCCCTCTCCCGCTGGAAGACCTCCCCGGCTGCCTCCAAAGGCCGCTTTGCAAGCACTCTCGCCGGCTGTTCCCGCCAGCCGCGCACAACGCTCCCAAGCCCGGGAGAAAAGCGCTTCGGGGTGGTGCTCTCTCCCGGCCCTTGCCCCTGAGCCTGGGGGCCAGGCAGGGGGTCCACACTCCCAGGCCAAGGCAGAACCACATGCACACGTCTGTTCCTGCCCCCTGCACCGGCAGAGAGCTCGGGGGAGCCAGAGTCTGTCAGGCAGCTGCTGGGCTGGCCGCCTGTGTGGGAAGGGGCAGAGCCGATCTAGGGGCACACTGGGCCTCTTGCTCTCCCTGCTGCCCTGAGGCTGCTGGGCCAAAGAGGTCTTGGGCATCCAGCCCCTTGCAGGTCCCTACCCTCTGACGAGGCCCTCTGAGCTCCAGCCCCTTGCAGTGTGGAGACAGCCCCTGCCAGCAACCTCCTCTCCAAGGAGGCCTCAAGCGAGGCCTAGGCCCAGGGGAAAGGCACCAGCGGGGATGAGCCTGGGGAGGCGCCCGGGCATGTCTGGACCCAGTCCCGGCAGCCTGCCCCTTGCTGGGGCAGTACCCTCGGAGGCCAGGAAGGTCTGGGCAAGGCTGGCCAGGGGCAGGGGCCCTGCTGGGTCCTGCCCCTGGCCTGTGGGGCCTCTGAGCACAACCGGCCCTCTCCCGCTGGAAGACCTCCCCGGCTGCCTCCAAAGGCCGCTTTGCAAGCACTCTCGCCGGCTGTTCCCGCCAGCCGCGCACAACGCTCCCAAGCCCGGGAGAAAAGCGCTTCGGGGTGGTGCTCTCTCCCGGCCCTTGCCCCTGAGCCTGGGGGCCAGGCAGGGGGTCCACACTCCCAGGCCAAGGCAGAACCACATGCACACGTCTGTTCCTGCCCCCTGCACCGGCAGAGAGCTCGGGGGAGCCAGAGACTGTCAGGCAGCTGCTGGGCTGGCCGCCTGTGTGGGAAGGGGCAGAGCCGACCTAGGGGCACACTGGGCCTCTTGCTCTCCCTGCTGCCCTGAGGCTGCTGGGCCAAAGAGGTCTTGGGCATCCAGCCCCTTGCTGGTCCCTTCCCTCTGACGAGGCCCTCTGAGCTCCAGCCCCTTGCAGTGTGGAGACAGCCCCTGCCAGCAACCTCCTCTCCAAGGAGGCCTCAAGCGAGGCCTAGGCCCAGGGGAAAGGCACCAGCGGGGATGAGCCTGGGGAGGCGCCCGGGCATGTCTGGACCCAGTCCCCGCAGCCTGCCCCTTGCTGGGGCAGTACCCCCGGAGGCCAGGAAGGTCTGGGCAAGGCTGGCCAGGGGCAGGGGCCCTGCTGGGTCCTGCCCCTGGCCTGTGGGGCCTCTGAGCACAACCGGCCCTCTCCCGCTGGAAGACCTCCCCGGCTGCCTCCAAAGGCCGCTTTGCAAGCACTCTCGCCGGCTGTTCCCGCCAGCCGCGCACAACGCTCCCAAGCCCGGGAGAAAAGCGCTTCGGGGTGGTGCTCTCTCCCGGCCCTTGCCCCTGAGCCTGGGGGCCAGGCAGGGGGTCCACACTCCCAGGCCAAGGCAGAACCACATGCACACGTCTGTTCCTGCCCCCTGCACCGGCAGAGAGCTCGGGGGAGCCAGAGTCTGGCAGGCAGCTGCTGGGCTGGCCGCCTGTGTGGGAAGGGGCAGAGCCGACCTAGGGGCACACTGGGCCTCTTGCTCTCCCTGCTGCCCTGAGGCTGCTGGGCCAAAGAGGTCTTGGGCATCCAGCCCCTTGCTGGTCCCTACCCTCTGACGAGGCCCTCTGAGCTCCAGCCCCTTGCAGTGTGGAGACAGCCCCTGCCAGCAACCTCCTCTCCAAGGAGGCCTCAAGCGAGGCCTAGGCCCAGGGGAAAGGCACCAGCGGGGATGAGCCTGGGGAGGCGCCCGGGCATGTCTGGACCCAGTCCCCGCAGCCTGCCCCTTGCTGGGGCAGTACCCTCGGAGGCCAGGAAGGTCTGGGCAAGGCTGGCCAGGGGCAGGGGCCCTGCTGGGTCCTGCCCCTGGCCTGTGGGGCCTCTGAGCACAACCGGCCCTCTGCCGCTGGAAGACCTCCCCGGCTGCCTCCAAAGGCCGCTTTGCAAGCACTCTCGCCGGCTGTTCCCGCCAGCCGCGCACAACGCTCCCAAGCCCGGGAGAAAAGCGCTTCGGGGTGGTGCTCTCTCCCGGCCCTTGCCCCTGAGCCTGGGGACCAGGCAGGGGGTCCACACTCCCAGGCCAAGGCAGAACCACATGCACACGTCTGTTCCTGCCCCCTGCACCGGCAGAGACCTCGGGGGAGCCAGTCTGTCAGGCAGCTGCTGGGCTGGCCGCCTGTGTGGGAAGGGGCAGAGCCGACCTAGGGCCACACTGGGCCTCTTGCTCTCCCTGCTGCCCTGAGGCTGCTGGGCCAAAGAGGTCTTGGGCATCCAGCCCCTTGCTGGTCCCTTCCCTCTGACGAGGCCCTCTGAGCTCCAGCCCCTTGCAGTGTGGAGACAGCCCCTGCCAGCAACCTCCTCTCCAAGGAGGCCTCAAGCGAGGCCTAGGCCCAGGGGAAAGGCACCAGCGGGGATGAGCCTGGGGAGGCGCCCGGGCATGTCTGGACCCAGTCCCCGCAGCCTGCCCCTTGCTGGGGCAGTACCCCCGGAGGCCAGGAAGGTCTGGGCAAGGCTGGCCAGGGGCAGGGGCCCTGCTGGGTCCTGCCCCTGGCCTGTGGGGCCTCTGAGCACAAGCGGCCCTCTCCCGCTGGAAGACCTCCCCAGCTGCCTCCAAAGGCCGCTTTGCAAGCACTCTCGCCGGCTGTTCCCGCCAGCCGCGCACAACGCTCCCAAGCCCGGGAGAAAAGCGCTTCGGGGTGGTGCTCTCTCCCGGCCCTTGCCCCTGAGCCTGGGGGCCAGGCAGGGGGTCCACACTCCCAGGCCAAGGCAGAACCACATGCACACGTCTGTTCCTGCCCCCTGCACCGGCAGAGAGCTCGGGGGAGCCAGAGTCTGTCAGGCAGCTGCTGGGCTGGCCGCCTGTGTGGGAAGGGGCAGAGCCGACCTAGGGGCACACTGGGCCTCTTGCTCTCCCTGCTGCCCTGAGGCTGCTGGGCCAAAGAGGTCTTGGGCATCCAGCCCCTTGCTGGTCCCTTCCCTATGACGAGGCCCTCTAAGCTCCAGCCCCTTGCAGTGTGGAGACAGCCCCTGGCAGCAACCTCCTCTCCAAGGAGGCCTCAAGCGAGGCCTAGGCCCAGGGGAAAGGCACCAGCGGGGATGAGCCTGGGGAGGCGCCCGGGCATGTCTGGACCCAGTCCCCGCAGCCTGCCCCTTGCTGGGGCAGTACCCCCGGAGGCCAGGAAGGTCTGGGCAAGGCTGGCCAGGGGCAGGGGCCCTGCTGGGTCCTGCCCCTGGCCTGTGGGGCCTCTGAGCACAACCGGCCCTCTGCCGCTGGAAGACCTCCCCGGCTGCCTCCAAAGGCCGCTTTGCAAGCACTCTCGCCGGCTGTTCCCGCCAGCCGCGCACAACGCTCCCAAGCCCGGGAGAAAAGCGCTTCGGGGTGGTGCTCTCTCCCGGCCCGTGCCCCTGAGCCTGGGGGCCAGGCAGGGGGTCCACACTCCCAGACCAAGGCAGAATCACATGCACACGTCTGTTCCTGCCCCCTGCACCGGCAGAGAGCTCGGGGGAGCCAGAGTCTGTCAGGCAGCTGCTGGGCTGGCCGCCTGTGTGGGAAGGGGCAGAGCCGACCTAGGGGCACACTGGGCCTCTTGCTCTCCCTGCTGCCCTGAGGCTGCTGGGCCAAAGAGGTCTTGGGCATCCAGCCCCTTGCTGGTCCCTTCCCTCTGACGAGGCCCTCTGAGCTCCAGCCCCTTGCAGTGTGGAGACAGCCCCTGCCAGCAACCTCCTCTCCAAGGAGGCCTCAAGCGAGGCCTAGGCTCAGGGGAAAGGCACCAGCGGGGATGAGCCTGGGGAGGCGCCCGGGCATGTCTGGACCCAGTCCCCGCAGCCTGCCCCTTGCTGGGGCAGTACCCCCGGAGGCCAGGAAGGTCTGGGCAAGGCTGGCCAGGGGCAGGGGCCCTGCTGGGTCCTGCCCCTGGCCTGTGGGGCCTCTGAGCACAACCGGCCCTCTCCCGCTGGAAGACCTCCCCGGCTGCCTCCAAAGGCCGCTTTGCAAGCACTCTCGCCGGCTGTTCCCGCCAGCCGCGCACAACGCTCCCAAGCCTGGGAGAAAAGCGCTACGGGGTGGTGCTCTCTCCCGGCCCTTGCCCCTGAGCCTGGGGGCCAGGCAGGGGGTCCACACTCCCAGGCCAAGGCAGAACCACATGCACACGTCTGTTCCTGCCCCCTGCACCGGCAGAGAGCTCGGGGGAGCCAGAGTCTGTCAGGCAGCTGCTGGGCTGGCCGCCTGTGTGGGAAGGGGCAGAGCCGACCTAGGGGCACACTGGGCCTCTTGCTCTCCCTGCTGCCCTGAGGCTGCTGGGCCAAAGAGGTCTTGGGCATCCAGCCCCTTGCTGGTCCCTTCCCTCTGACGAGGCCCTCTGAGCTCCAGCCCCTTGCAGTGTGGAGACAGCCCCTGGCAGCAACCTCCTCTCCAAGGAGGCCTCAAGCGAGGCCTAGGCCCAGGGGAAAGGCACCAGCGGGGATGAGCCTGGGGAGGCGCCCGGGCATGTCAAGACCCAGTCCCCGCAGCCTGCCCCTTGCTGGGGCAGTACCCCCGGAGGCCAGGAAGGTCTGGGCAAGGCTGGCCAGGGGCAGGGGCCCTGCTGGGTCCTGCCCCTGGCCTGTGGGGCCTCTGAGCACAACCGGCCCTCTGCCGCTGGAAGACCTCCCCGGCTGCCTCCAAAGGCCACTTTGCAAGCACTCTCGCCGGCTGTTCCCGCCAGCCGCGCCCAACGCTCCCAAGCCAGTGAGAAAAGCGCTTCGGGGTGGTGCTCTCTCCCGGCCCTTGCCCCTGAGCCTGGGGGCCAGGCAGGGGGTCCACACTCCCAGGCCAAGGCAGAACCACATGCACACGTCTGTTCCTGTCCCCTGCACCGGCAGAGAGCTCGGGGGAGCCAGAGTCTGTCAGGCAGCTGCTGGGCTGGCCGCCTGTGTGGGAAGGGGCAGAGCCGACCTAGGGGCACACTGGGCCTCTTGCTCTCCCTGCTGCCCTGAGGCTGCTGGGCCAAAGAGGTCTTGGGCATCCAGCCCCTTGCTGGTCCCTTCCCTCTGACGAGGCCCTCTGAGCGCCAGCCCCTTGCATTGTGGAGACAGCCCCTGCCAGCAACCTCCTCTCCAAGGAGGCCTCAAGCGAGGCCTAGGCCCAGGGGAAAGGCACCAGCGGGGATGAGCCTGGGGAGGCGCCCGGGCATGTCTGGACCCAGTCCCCGCAGCCTGCCCCTTGCTGGGGCAGTACCCCCGGAGGCCAGGAAGGTCTGGGCAAGGCTGGCCAGGGGCAGGGGCCCTGCTGGGTCCTGCCCCTGGCCTGTGGGGCCTCTGAGCACAACCGGCCCTCTGCCGCTGGAAGACCTCCCCGGCTGTCTCCAAAGGCCGCTTTGCAAGCACTCTCGCCGGCTGTTCCCGCCAGCCGCGCACAACGCTCCCAAGCCCGGGAGAAAAGCGCTTCGGGGTGGTGCTCTCTCCCGGCCCTTGCCCCTGAGCCTGGGGGCCAGGCAGGGGGTCCACACTCCCAGGCCAAGGCAGAACCACATGCACACGTCTGTTCCTGCCCCCTGCACCGGCAGAGAGCTCGGGGGAGCCAGAGTCTGTCAGGCAGCTGCTGGGCTGGCCGCCTGTGTGGGAAGGGGCAGAGCCGACCTAGGGGCACACTGGGCCTCTTGCTCTCCCTGCTGCCCTGAGGCTGCTGGGCCAAAGAGGTCTTGGGCATCCAGCCCCTTGCTGGTCCCTTCCCTCTGACGAGGCCCTCTGAGCTCCAGCCCCTTGCAGTGTGGAGACAGCCCCTGCCAGCAACCTCCTCTCCAAGGAGGCCTCAAGCGAGGCCTAGGCCCAGGGGAAAGGCACCAGCGGGGATGAGCCTGGGGAGGCGCCCGGGCATGTCTGGACCCAGTCCCCGCAGCCTGCCCCTTGCTGGGGCAGTACCCCCGGAGGCCAGGAAGGTCTGGGCAAGGCTGGCCAGGGGCAGGGGCCCTGCTGGGTCCTGCCCCTGGCCTGTGGGGCCTCTGAGCACAACCGGCCCTCTGCCGCTGGAAGACCTCCCCGGCTGCCTCCAAAGGCCGCTTTGCAAGCACTCTCGCCGGCTGTTCCCGCCAGCCGCGCACAACGCTCCCAAGCCCGGGAGAAAAGCGCTTCGGGGTGGTGCTCTCTCCCGGCCCTTGCCCCTGAGCCTGGGGGCCAGGCAGGGGGTCCACACTCCCAGGCCAAGGCAGAACCACATGCACACGTCTGTTCCTGCCCCCTGCACCGGCAGAGAGCTCGGGGGAGCCAGAGTCTGTCAGGCAGCTGCTGGGCTGGCCGCCTGTGTGGGAAGGGGCAGAGCCGACCTAGGGGCACACTGGGCCTCTTGCTCTCCCTGCTGCCCTGAGGCTGCTGGGCCAAAGAGGTCTTGGGCATCCAGCCCCTTGCTGGTCCCTTCCCTCTGACGAGGCCCTCTGAGCTCCAGCCCCTTGCAGTGTGGAGACAGCCCCTGCCAGCAACCTCCTCTCCAAGGAGGCCTCAAGCGAGGCCTAGGCCCAGGGGAAAGGCACCAGCGGGGATGAGCCTGGGGAGGCGCCCGGGCATGTCTGGACCCAGTCCCCGCAGCCTGCCCCTTGCTGGGGCAGTACCCCCGGAGGCCAGGAAGGTCTGGGCAAGGCTGGCCAGGGGCAGGGGCCCTGCTGGGTCCTGCCCCTGGCCTGTGGGGCCTCTGAGCACAACCGGCCCTCTGCCGCTGGAAGACCTCCCCGGCTGCCTCCAAAGGCCGCTTTGCAAGCACTCTCGCCGGCTGTTCCCGCCAGCCGCGCACAACGCTCCCAAGCCCGGGAGAAAAGCGCTTCGGGGTGGTGCTCTCTCCCGGCCCTTGCCCCTGAGCCTGGGGGCCAGGCAGGGGGTCCACACTCCCAGGCCAAGGCAGAACCACATGCACACGTCTGTTCCTGCCCCCTGCACCGGCAGAGAGCTCGGGGGAGCCAGAGTCTGTCAGGCAGCTGCTGGGCTGGCCGCCTGTGTGGGAAGGGGCAGAGCCGACCTAGGGGCACACTGGGCCTCTTGCTCTCCCTGCTGCCCTGAGGCTGCTGGGCCAAAGAGGTCTTGGGCATCCAGCCACTTGCTGGTCCCTTCCCTCTGACGAGGCCCTCTGAGCTCCAGCCCCTTGCAGTGTGGAGACAGCCCCTGCCAGCAACCTCCTCTCCAAGGAGGCCTCAAGCGAGGCCTAGGCCCAGGGGAAAGGCACCAGCGGGGATGAGCCTGGGGAGGCGCCCGGGCATGTCAAGACCCAGTCCCCACAGCCTGCCCCTTGCTGGGGCAGTACCCCCGGAGGCCAGGAAGGTCTGGGCAAGGCTGGCCAGGGGCAGGGGCCCTGCTGGGTCCTGCCCCTGGCCTGTGGGGCCTCTGAGCACAACCGGCCCTCTCCCGTTGGAAGACCTCCCCGGCTGCCTCCAAAGGCCGCTTTGCAAGCACTCTCGCCGGCTGTTCCCGCCAGCCGCGCCCAACGCTCCCAAGCCAGTGAGAAAAGCGCTTCGGGGTGGTGCTCTCTCCCGGCCCTTGCCCCTGAGCCTGGGGGCCAGGCAGGGGGTCCACACTCCCAGGCCAAGGCAGAACCACATGCACACGTCTGTTCCTGTCCCCTGCACCGGCAGAGAGCTCGGGGGAGCCAGAGTCTGTCAGGCAGCTGCTGGGCTGGCCTCCTGTGTGGGAAGGGGCAGAGCCGACCTAGGGGCACACTGGGCCTCTTGCTCTCCCTGCTGCCCTGAGGCTGCTGGGCCAAAGAGGTCTTGGGCATCCAGCCCCTTGCTTGTCCCTTCCCTCTGACGAGGCCCTCTGAGCTCCAGCACCTTGCAGTGTGGAGACAGCCCCTGCCAGCAACCTCCTCTCCAAGGAGGCCTCAAGCGAGGCCTAGGCCCAGGGGAAAGGCACCAGCGGGGATGAGCCTGGGGAGGCGCCCGGGCATGTCTGGACCCAGTCCCCGCAGCCTGCCCCTTGCTGGGGCAGTACCCCCGGAGGCCAGGAAGGTCTGGGCAAGGCTGGCCAGGGGCAGGGGCCCTGCTGGGTCCTGCCCCTGGCCTGTGGGGCCTCTGAGCACAACCGGCCCTCTCCCGCTGGAAGACCTCCCCGGCTGCCTCCAAAGGCCGCTTTGCAAGCACTCTCGCCGGCTGTTCCCGCCAGCCGCGCACAACGCTCCCAAGCCCGGGAGAAAAGCGCTTCGGGGTGGTGCTCTCTCCCGGCCCTTGCCCCTGAGCCTGGGGGCCAGGCAGGGGGTCCACACTCCCAGGCCAAGGCAGAACCACATGCACACGTCTGTTCCTGCCCCCTGCACCGGCAGAGAGCTCGGGGGAGCCAGAGTCTGTCAGGCAGCTGCTGGGCTGGCCGCCTGTGTGGGAAGGGGCAGAGCCGACCTAGGGGCACACTGGGCCTCTTGCTCTCCCTGCTGCCCTGAGGCTGCTGGGCCAAAGAGGTCTTGGGCATCCAGCCCCTTGCTGGTCCCTTCCCTCTGACGAGGCCCTCTGAGCGCCAGCCCCTTGCATTGTGGAGACAGCCCCTGCCAGCAACCTCCTCTCCAAGGAGGCCTCAAGCGAGGCCTAGGCCCAGGGGAAAGGCACCAGCGGGGATGAGCCTGGGGAGGCGCCCGGGCATGTCTGGACCCAGTCCCCGCAGCCTGCCCCTTGCTGGGGCAGTACCCCCGGAGGCCAGGAAGGTCTGGGCAAGGCTGGCCAGGGGCAGGGGCCCTGCTGGGTCCTGCCCCTGGCCTGTGGGGCCTCTGAGCACAAGCGGCCCTCTGCCGCTGGAAGACCTCCCCGGCTGTCTCCAAAGGCCGCTTTGCAAGCACTCTCGCCGGCTGTTCCCGCCAGCCGCGCACAACGCTCCCAAGCCCGGGAGAAAAGCGCTTCGGGGTGGTGCTCTCTCCCGGCCCTTGCCCCTGAGCCTGGGGGCCAGGCAGGGGGTCCACCCTCCCAGGCCAAGGCAGAACCACATGCACACGTCTGTTCCTGCCCCCTGCACCGGCAGAGAGCTCGGGGGAGCCAGAGTCTGTCAGGCAGCTGCTGGGCTGGCCGCCTTTGTAGGAAGGGGCAGAGCCGACCTAGGGGCACACTGGGCCTCTTGCTCTCCCTGCTGCCCTGAGGCTGCTGGGCCAAAGAGGTCTTGGGCATCCAGCCCCTTGCTGGTCCCTTCCCTCTGACGAGGCCCTCTGAGCTCCAGCCCCTTGCAGTGTGGAGACAGCCCCTGCCAGCAACCTCCTCTCCAAGGAGGCCTCAAGCGAGGCCTAGGCCCAGGGGAAAGGCACCAGCGGGGATGAGCCTGGGGAGGCGCCCGGGCATGTCTGGACCCAGTCCCCGCAGCCTGCCCCTTGCTGGGGCAGTACCCCCGGAGGCCAGGAAGGTCTGGGCAAGGCTGGCCAGGGGCAGGGGCCCTGCTGGGTCCTGCCCCTGGCCTGTGGGGCCTCTGAGCACAAGCGGCCCTCTCCCGCTGGAAGACCTCCCCGGCTGCCTCCAAAGGCCGCTTTGCAAGCACTCTCGCCGGCTGTTCCCGCCAGCCGCGCACAACGCTCCCAAGCCCGGGAGAAAAGCGCTTCGGGGTGGTGCTCTCTCCCGGCCCTTGCCCCTGAGCCTGGGGGCCAGGCAGGGGGTCCACACTCCCAGGCCAAGGCAGAACCACATGCACACGTCTGTTCCTGCCCCCTGCACCGGCAGAGAGCTCGGGGGAGCCAGAGTCTGTCAGGCAGCTGCTGGGCTGGCCGCCTGTGTGGGAAGGGGCAGAGCCGACCTAGGGGCACACTGGGCCTCTTGCTCTCCCTGCTGCCCTGAGGCTGCTGGGCCAAAGAGGTCTTGGGCATCCAGCCCCTTGCTGGTCCCTTCCCTCTGACGAGGCCCTCTGAGCTCCAGCCCCTTGCAGTGTGGAGACAGCCCCTGCCAGCAACCTCCTCTCCAAGGAGGCCTCAAGCGAGGCCTAGGCCCAGGGGAAAGGCACCAGCGGGGATGAGCCTGGGGAGGCGCCCGGGCATGTCTGGACCCAGTCCCCGCAGCCTGCCCCTTGCTGGGGCAGTACCCCCGGAGGCCAGGAAGGTCTGGGCAAGGCTGGCCAGGGGCAGGGGCCCTGCTGGGTCCTGCCCCTGGCCTGTGGGGCCTCTGAGCACAACCGGCCCTCTCCCGCTGGAAGACCTCCCCGGCTGCCTCCAAAGGCCGCTTTGCAAGCACTCTCGCCGGCTGTTCCCGCCAGCCGCGCCCAACGCTCCCAAGCCCGGGAGAAAAGCGCTTCGGGGTGGTGCTCTCTCCCGGCCCTTGCCCCTGAGCCTGGGGGCCAGGCAGGGGGTCCACACTCCCAGGCCAAGGCAGAACCACATGCACACGTCTGTTCCTGCCCCCTGCACCGGCAGAGAGCTCGGGGGAGCCAGAGTCTGTCAGGCAGCTGCTGGGCTGGCCGCCTGTGTGGGAAGGGGCAGAGCCGACCTAGGGGCACACTGGGCCTCTTGCTCTCCCTGCTGCGCTGAGGCTGCTGGGCCAAAGAGGTCTTGGGCATCCAGCCCCTTGCTGGTCCCTTCCCTCTGACGAGGCCCTCTGAGCTCCAGCCCCTTGCAGTGTGGAGACAGCCCCTGCCAGCAACCTCCTCTCCAAGGAGGCCTCAAGCGAGGCCTAGGCCCAGGAGAAAGGCACCAGCGGGGATGAGCCTGGGGAGGCGCCCGGGCATGTCTGGACCCAGTCCCCGCAGCCTGCCCCTTGCTGGGGCAGTACCCCCGGAGGCCAGGAAGGTCTGGGCAAGGCTGGCCAGGGGCAGGGGCCCTGCTGGGTCCTGCCCCTGGCCTGTGGGGCCTCTGAGCACAAGCGGCCCTCTCCCGCTGGAAGACCTCCCCGGCTGCCTCCAAAGGCCGCTTTGCAAGCACTCTCGCCGGCTGTTCCCGCCAGCCGCGCACAACGCTCCCAAGCCCGGGAGAAAAGCGCTTCGGGGTGGTGCTCTCTCCCGGCCCTTGCCCCTGAGCCTGGGGGCCAGGCAGGGGGTCCACACTCCCAGGCCAAGGCAGAACCACATGCACACGTCTGTTCCTGCCCCCTGCACCGGCAGAGAGCTCGGGGGAGCCAGAGTCTGTCAGGCAGCTGCTGGGCTGGCCGCCTGTGTGGGAAGGGGCAGAGCCGACCTAGGGGCACACTGGGCCTCTTGCTCTCCCTGCTGCCCTGAGGCTGCTGGGCCAAAGAGGTCTTGGGCATCCAGCCCCTTGCTGGTCCCTTCCCTCTGACGAGGCCCTCTGAGCTCCAGCCCCTTGCAGTGTGGAGACAGCCCCTGCCAGCAACCTCCTCTCCAAGGAGGCCTCAAGCGAGGCCTAGGCCCAGGGGAAAGGCACCAGCGGGGATGAGCCTGGGGAGGCGCCCGGGCATGTCTGGACCCAGTCCCCGCAGCCTGCCCCTTGCTGGGGCAGTACCCCCGGAGGCCAGGAAGGTCTGGGCAAGGCTGGCCAGGGGCAGGGGCCCTGCTGGGTCCTGCCCCTGGCCTGTGGGGCCTCTGAGCACAAGCGGCCCTCTCCCGCTGGAAGACCTCCCCGGCTGCCTCCAAAGGCCGCTTTGCAAGCACTCTCGCCGGCTGTTCCCGCCAGCCGCGCACAACGCTCCCAAGCCCGGGAGAAAAGCGCTTCGGGGTGGTGCTCTCTCCCGGCCCTTGCCCCTGAGCCTGGGGGCCAGGCAGGGGGTCCACACTCCCAGGCCAAGGCAGAACCACATGCACACGTCTGTTCCTGCCCCCTGCACCGGCAGAGAGCTCGGGGGAGCCAGAGTCTGTCAGGCAGCTGCTGGGCTGGCCGCCTGTGTGGGAAGGGGCAGAGCCGACCTAGGGGCACACTGGGCCTCTTGCTCTCCCTGCTGCCCTGAGGCTGCTGGGCCAAAGAGGTCTTGGGCATCCAGCCCCTTGCTGGTCCCTTCCCTCTGACGAGGCCCTCTGAGCTCCAGCCCCTTGCAGTGTGGAGACAGCCCCTGCCAGCAACCTCCTCTCCAAGGAGGCCTCAAGCGAGGCCTAGGCCCAGGGGAAAGGCACCAGCGGGGATGAGCCTGGGGAGGCGCCCGGGCATGTCTGGACCCAGTCCCCGCAGCCTGCCCCTTGCTGGGGCAGTACCCCCGGAGGCCAGGAAGGTCTGGGCAAGGCTGGCCAGGGGCAGGGGCCCTGCTGGGTCCTGCCCCTGGCCTGTGGGGCCTCTGAGCACAAGCGGCCCTCTGCCGCTGGAAGACCTCCCCGGCTGTCTCCAAAGGCCGCTTTGCAAGCACTCTCGCCGGCTGTTCCCGCCAGCCGCGCACAACGCTCCCAAGCCCGGGAGAAAAGCGCTTCGGGGTGGTGCTCTCTCCCGGCCCTTGCCCCTGAGCCTGGGGGCCAGGCAGGGGGTCCACACTCCCAGGCCAAGGCAGAACCACATGCACACGTCTGTTCCTGCCCCCTGCACCGGCAGAGAGCTCGGGGGAGCCAGAGTCTGTCAGGCAGCTGCTGGGCTGGCCGCCTTTGTAGGAAGGGGCAGAGCCGACCTAGGGGCACACTGGGCCTCTTGCTCTCCCTGCTGCCCTGAGGCTGCTGGGCCAAAGAGGTCTTGGGCATCCAGCCCCTTGCTGGTCCCTTCCCTCTGACGAGGCCCTCTGAGCTCCAGCCCCTTGCAGTGTGGAGACAGCCCCTGCCAGCAACCTCCTCTCCAAGGAGGCCTCAAGCGAGGCCTAGGCCCAGGGGAAAGGCACCAGCGGGGATGAGCCTGGGGAGGCGCCCGGGCATGTCTGGACCCAGTCCCCGCAGCCTGCCCCTTGCTGGGGCAGTACCCCCGGAGGCCAGGAAGGTCTGGGCAAGGCTGGCCAGGGGCAGGGGCCCTGCTGGGTCCTGCCCCTGGCCTGTGGGGCCTCTGAGCACAAGCGGCCCTCTCCCGCTGGAAGACCTCCCCGGCTGCCTCCAAAGGCCGCTTTGCAAGCACTCTCGCCGGCTGTTCCCGCCAGCCGCGCACAACGCTCCCAAGCCCGGGAGAAAAGCGCTTCGGGGTGGTGCTCTCTCCCGGCCCTTGCCCCTGAGCCTGGGGGCCAGGCAGGGGGTCCACACTCCCAGGCCAAGGCAGAACCACATGCACACGTCTGTTCCTGCCCCCTGCACCGGCAGAGAGCTCGGGGGAGCCAGAGTCTGTCAGGCAGCTGCTGGGCTGGCCGCCTGTGTGGGAAGGGGCAGAGCCGACCTAGGGGCACACTGGGCCTCTTGCTCTCCCTGCTGCCCTGAGGCTGCTGGGCCAAAGAGGTCTTGGGCATCCAGCCCCTTGCTGGTCCCTTCCCTCTGACGAGGCCCTCTGAGCTCCAGCCCCTTGCAGTGTGGAGACAGCCCCTGCCAGCAACCTCCTCTCCAAGGAGGCCTCAAGCGAGGCCTAGGCCCAGGGGAAAGGCACCAGCGGGGATGAGCCTGGGGAGGCGCCCGGGCATGTCTGGACCCAGTCCCCGCAGCCTGCCCCTTGCTGGGGCAGTACCCCCGGAGGCCAGGAAGGTCTGGGCAAGGCTGGCCAGGGGCAGGGGCCCTGCTGGGTCCTGCCCCTGGCCTGTGGGGCCTCTGAGCACAACCGGCCCTCTCCCGCTGGAAGACCTCCCCGGCTGCCTCCAAAGGCCGCTTTGCAAGCACTCTCGCCGGCTGTTCCCGCCAGCCGCGCCCAACGCTCCCAAGCCCGGGAGAAAAGCGCTTCGGGGTGGTGCTCTCTCCCGGCCCTTGCCCCTGAGCCTGGGGGCCAGGCAGGGGGTCCACACTCCCAGGCCAAGGCAGAACCACATGCACACGTCTGTTCCTGCCCCCTGCACCGGCAGAGAGCTCGGGGGAGCCAGAGTCTGTCAGGCAGCTGCTGGGCTGGCCGCCTGTGTGGGAAGGGGCAGAGCCGACCTAGGGGCACACTGGGCCTCTTGCTCTCCCTGCTGCGCTGAGGCTGCTGGGCCAAAGAGGTCTTGGGCATCCAGCCCCTTGCTGGTCCCTTCCCTCTGACGAGGCCCTCTGAGCTCCAGCCCCTTGCAGTGTGGAGACAGCCCCTGCCAGCAACCTCCTCTCCAAGGAGGCCTCAAGCGAGGCCTAGGCCCAGGAGAAAGGCACCAGCGGGGATGAGCCTGGGGAGGCGCCCGGGCATGTCTGGACCCAGTCCCCGCAGCCTGCCCCTTGCTGGGGCAGTACCCCCGGAGGCCAGGAAGGTCTGGGCAAGGCTGGCCAGGGGCAGGGGCCCTGCTGGGTCCTGCCCCTGGCCTGTGGGGCCTCTGAGCACAAGCGGCCCTCTCCCGCTGGAAGACCTCCCCGGCTGCCTCCAAAGGCCGCTTTGCAAGCACTCTCGCCGGCTGTTCCCGCCAGCCGCGCACAACGCTCCCAAGCCCGGGAGAAAAGCGCTTCGGGGTGGTGCTCTCTCCCGGCCCTTGCCCCTGAGCCTGGGGGCCAGGCAGGGGGTCCACACTCCCAGGCCAAGGCAGAACCACATGCACACGTCTGTTCCTGCCCCCTGCACCGGCAGAGAGCTCGGGGGAGCCAGAGTCTGTCAGGCAGCTGCTGGGCTGGCCGCCTGTGTGGGAAGGGGCAGAGCCGACCTAGGGGCACACTGGGCCTCTTGCTCTCCCTGCTGCCCTGAGGCTGCTGGGCCAAAGAGGTCTTGGGCATCCAGCCCCTTGCTGGTCCCTTCCCTCTGACGAGGCCCTCTGAGCTCCAGCCCCTTGCAGTGTGGAGACAGCCCCTGCCAGCAACCTCCTCTCCAAGGAGGCCTCAAGCGAGGCCTAGGCCCAGGGGAAAGGCACCAGCGGGGATGAGCCTGGGGAGGCGCCCGGGCATGTCTGGACCCAGTCCCCGCAGCCTGCCCCTTGCTGGGGCAGTACCCCCGGAGGCCAGGAAGGTCTGGGCAAGGCTGGCCAGGGGCAGGGGCCCTGCTGGGTCCTGCCCCTGGCCTGTGGGGCCTCTGAGCACAAGCGGCCCTCTCCCGCTGGAAGACCTCCCCGGCTGCCTCCAAAGGCCGCTTTGCAAGCACTCTCGCCGGCTGTTCCCGCCAGCCGCGCACAACGCTCCCAAGCCCGGGAGAAAAGCGCTTCGGGGTGGTGCTCTCTCCCGGCCCTTGCCCCTGAGCCTGGGGGCCAGGCAGGGGGTCCACACTCCCAGGCCAAGGCAGAACCACATGCACACGTCTGTTCCTGCCCCCTGCACCGGCAGAGAGCTCGGGGGAGCCAGAGTCTGTCAGGCAGCTGCTGGGCTGGCCGCCTGTGTGGGAAGGGGCAGAGCCGACCTAGGGGCACACTGGGCCTCTTGCTCTCCCTGCTGCCCTGAGGCTGCTGGGCCAAAGAGGTCTTGGGCATCCAGCCCCTTGCTGGTCCCTTCCCTCTGACGAGGCCCTCTGAGCTCCAGCCCCTTGCAGTGTGGAGACAGCCCCTGCCAGCAACCTCCTCTCCAAGGAGGCCTCAAGCGAGGCCTAGGCCCAGGGGAAAGGCACCAGCGGGGATGAGCCTGGGGAGGCGCCCGGGCATGTCTGGACCCAGTCCCCGCAGCCTGCCCCTTGCTGGGGCAGTACCCCCGGAGGCCAGGAAGGTCTGGGCAAGGCTGGCCAGGGGCAGGGGCCCTGCTGGGTCCTGCCCCTGGCCTGTGGGGCCTCTGAGCACAACCGGCCCTCTCCCGCTGGAAGACCTCCCCGGCTGCCTCCAAAGGCCGCTTTGCAAGCACTCTCGCCGGCTGTTCCCGCCAGCCGCGCCCAACGCTCCCAAGCCCGGGAGAAAAGCGCTTCGGGGTGGTGCTCTCTCCCGGCCCTTGCCCCTGAGCCTGGGGGCCAGGCAGGGGGTCCACACTCCCAGGCCAAGGCAGAACCACATGCACACGTCTGTTCCTGCCCCCTGCACCGGCAGAGAGCTCGGGGGAGCCAGAGTCTGTCAGGCAGCTGCTGGGCTGGCCGCCTGTGTGGGAAGGGGCAGAGCCGACCTAGGGGCACACTGGGCCTCTTGCTCTCCCTGCTGCGCTGAGGCTGCTGGGCCAAAGAGGTCTTGGGCAGCCAGCCCCTTGCTGGTCCCTTCCCTCTGACGAGGCCCTCTGAGCTCCAGCCCCTTGCAGTGTGGAGACAGCCCCTGCCAGCAACCTCCTCTCCAAGGAGGCCTCAAGCGAGGCCTAGGCCCAGGAGAAAGGCACCAGCGGGGATGAGCCTGGGGAGGCGCCCGGGCATGTCTGGACCCAGTCCCCGCAGCCTGCCCCTTGCTGGGGCAGTACCCCCGGAGGCCAGGAAGGTCTGGGCAAGGCTGGCCAGGGGCAGGGGCCCTGCTGGGTCCTGCCCCTGGCCTGTGGGGCCTCTGAGCACAAGCGGCCCTCTCCCGCTGGAAGACCTCCCCGGCTGCCTCCAAAGGCCGCTTTGCAAGCACTCTCGCCGGCTGTTCCCGCCAGCCGCGCACAACGCTCCCAAGCCCGGGAGAAAAGCGCTTCGGGGTGGTGCTCTCTCCCGGCCCTTGCCCCTGAGCCTGGGGGCCAGGCAGGGGGTCCACACTCCCAGGCCAAGGCAGAACCACATGCACACGTCTGTTCCTGCCCCCTGCACCGGCAGAGAGCTCGGGGGAGCCAGAGTCTGTCAGGCAGCTGCTGGGCTGGCCGCCTGTGTGGGAAGGGGCAGAGCCGACCTAGGGCCACACTGGGCCTCTTGCTCTCCCTGCTGCCCTGAGGCTGCTGGGCCAAAGAGGTCTTGGGCATCCAGCCCCTTGCTGGTCCCTTCCCTCTGACGAGGCCCTCTGAGCTCCAGCCCCTTGCAGTGTGGAGACAGCCCCTGCCAGAAACCTCCTCTCCAAGGAGGCCTCAAGCGAGGCCTAGGCCCAGGGGAAAGGCACCAGCGGGGATGAGCCTGGGGAGGCGCCCGGGCATGTCTGGACCCAGTCCCCGCAGCCTGCCCCTTGCTGGGGCAGTACCCCCGGAGGCCAGGAAGGTCTGGGCAAGGCTGGCCAGGGGCAGGGGCCCTGCTGGGTCCTGCCCCTGGCCTGTGGGGCCTCTGAGCACAAGCGGCCCTCTCCCGCTGGAAGACCTCCCCGGCTGCCTCCAAAGGCCGCTTTGCAAGCACTCTCGCCGGCTGTTCCCGCCAGCCGCGCACAACGCTCCCAAGCCCGGGAGAAAAGCGCTTCGGGGTGGTGCTCTCTCCCGGCCCTTGCCCCTGAGCCTGGGGGCCAGGCAGGGGGTCCACACTCCCAGGCCAAGGCAGAACCACATGCACACGTCTGTTCCTGCCCCCTGCACCGGCAGAGAGCTCGGGGGAGCCAGAGTCTGGCAGGCAGCTGCTGGGCTGGCCGCCTGTGTGGGAAGGGGCAGAGCCGACCTAGGGGCACACTGGGCCTCTTGCTCTCCCTGCTGCCCTGAGGCTGCTGGGCCAAAGAGGTCTTGGGCATCCAGCCCCTTGCTGGTCCCTTCCCTCTGACGAGGCCCTCTGAGCTCCAGCCCCTTGCAGTGTGGAGACAGCCCCTGCCAGCAACCTCCTCTCCAAGGAGGCCTCAAGCGAGGCCTAGGCCCAGGGGAAAGGCACCAGCGGGGATGAGCCTGGGGAGGCGCCCGGGCATGTCTGGACCCAGTCCCCGCAGCCTGCCCCTTGCTGGGGCAGTACCCCCGGAGGCCAGGAAGGTCTGGGCAAGGCTGGCCAGGGGCAGGGGCCCTGCTGGGTCCTGCCCCTGGCCTGTGGGGCCTCTGAGCACAACCGGCCCTCTGCCGCTGGAAGACCTCCCCGGCTGCCTCCAAAGGCCGCTTTGCAAGCACTCTCGCCGGCTGTTCCCGCCAGCCGCGCACAACGCTCCCAAGCCCGGGAGAAAAGCGCTTCGGGGTGGTGCTCTCTCCCGGCCCTTGCCCCTGAGCCTGGGGGCCAGGCAGGGGGTCCACACTCCCAGGCCAAGGCAGAACCACATGCACACGTCTGTTCCTGCCCCCTGCACCGGCAGAGAGCTCGGGGGAGCCAGAGTCTGTCAGGCAGCTGCTGGGCTGGCCGCCTGTGTGGGAAGGGGCAGAGCCGACCTAGGGGCACACTGGGCCTCTTGCTCTCCCTGCTGCCCTGAGGCTGCTGGGCCAAAGAGGTCTTGGGCATCCAGCCCCTTGCTGGTCCCTTCCCTCTGACGAGGCCCTCTGAGCTCCAGCCCCTTGCAGTGTGGAGACAGCCCCTGCCAGCAACCTCCTCTCCAAGGAGGCCTCAAGCGAGGCCTAGGCCCAGGGGAAAGGCACCAGCGGGGATGAGCCTGGGGAGGCGCCCGGGCATGTCTGGACCCAGTCCCCGCAGCCTGCCCCTTGCTGGGGCAGTACCCCCGGAGGCCAGGAAGGTCTGGGCAAGGCTGGCCAGGGGCAGGGGCCCTGCTGGGTCCTGCCCCTGGCCTGTGGGGCCTCTGAGCACAACCGGCCCTCTGCCGCTGGAAGACCTCCCCGGCTGCCTCCAAAGGCCGCTTTGCAAGCACTCTCGCCGGCTGTTCCCGCCAGCCGCGCCCAACGCTCCCAAGCCCGGGAGAAAAGCGCTTCGGGGTGGTGCTCTCTCCCGGCCCTTGCCCCTGAGCCTGGGGGCCAGGCAGGGGGTCCACACTCCCAGGCCAAGGCAGAACCACATGCACACGTCTGTTCCTGCCCCCTGCACCGGCAGAGAGCTCGGGGGAGCCAGAGTCTGGCAGGCAGCTGCTGGGCTGGCCGCCTGTGTGGGAAGGGGCAGAGCCGACCTAGGGCCACACTGGGCCTCTTGCTCTCCCTGCTGCCCTGAGGCTGCTGGGCCAAAGAGGTCTTGGGCATCCAGCCCCTTGCTGGTCCCTTCCCTCTGACGAGGCCCTCTGAGCTCCAGCCCCTTGCAGTGTGGAGACAGCCCCTGCCAGCAACCTCCTCTCCAAGGAGGCCTCAAGCGAGGCCTAGGCCCAGGGGAAAGGCACCAGCGGGGATGAGCCTGGGGAGGCGCCCGGGCATGTCTGGACCCAGTCCCCGCAGCCTGCCCCTTGCTGGGGAAGTACCCCCGGAGGCCAGGAAGGTCTGGGCAAGGCTGGCCAGGGGCAGGGGCCCTGCTGGGTCCTGCCCCTGGCCTGTGGGGCCTCTGAGCACAACCGGCCCTCTCCCGCTGGAAGACCTCCCCGGCTGCCTCCAAAGGCCGCTTTGCAAGCACTCTCGCCGGCTGTTCCCGCCAGCCGCGCCCAACGCTCCCAAGCCCGGGAGAAAAGCGCTTCGGGGTGGTGCTCTCTCCCGGCCCTTGCCCCTGAGCCTGGGGGCCAGGCAGGGGGTCCACACTCCCAGGCCAAGGCAGAACCACATGCACACGTCTGTTCCTGCCCCCTGCACCGGCAGAGAGCTCGGGGGAGCCAGAGTCTGTCAGGCAGCTGCTGGGCTGGCCGCCTGTGTGGGAAGGGGCAGAGCCGACCTAGGGGCACACTGGGCCTCTTGCTCTCCCTGCTGCCCTGAGGCTGCTGGGCCAAAGAGGTCTTGGGCATCCAGCCCCTTGCTGGTCCCTTCCCTCTGACGAGGCCCTCTTAGCTCCAGCCCCTTGCAGTGTGGAGACAGCCCCTGCCAGCAACCTCCTCTCCAAGGAGGCCTCAAGCGAGGCCTAGGCCCAGGGGAAAGGCACCAGCGGGGATGAGCCTGGGGAGGCGCCCGGGCATGTCTGGACCCAGTCCCCGCAGCCTGCCCCTTGCTGGGGCAGTACCCCCGGAGGCCAGGAAGGTCTGGGCAAGGCTGGCCAGGGGCAGGGGCCCTGCTGGGTCCTGCCCCTGGCCTGTGGGGCCTCTGAGCACAACCGGCCCTCTGTCGCTGGAAGACCTCCCCGGCTGCCTCCAAAGGCCGCTTTGCAAGCACTCTCGCCGGCTGTTCCCGCCAGCCGCGCCCAACGCTCCCAAGCCCGGGAGAAAAGCGCTTCGGGGTGGTGCTCTCTCCTGGCCCTTGCCCCTGAGCCTGGGGGCCAGGCAGGGGGTCCACACTCCCAGGCCAAGGCAGAACCACATGCACACGTCTGTTCCTGCCCCCTGCACCGGCAGAGAGCTCGTGGGAGCCAGAGTCTGTCAGGCAGCTGCTGGGCTGGCCGCCTGTGTGGGAAGGGGCAGAGCCGACCTAGGGGCACACTGGGCCTCTTGCTCTCCCTGCTGCCCTGAGGCTGCTGGGCCAAAGAGGTCTTGGGCATCCAGCCCCTTGCTGGTCCCTTCCCTCTGACGAGGCCCTCTGAGCTCCAGCCCCTTGCAGTGTGGAGACAGCCCCTGCCAGCAACCTCCTCTCCAAGGAGGCCTCAAGCGAGGCCTAGGCCCAGGGGAAAGGCACCAGCGGGGATGAGGCTGGGGAGGCGCCCGGGCATGTCTGGACCCAGTCCCCGCAGCCTGCCCCTTGCTGGGGCAGTACCCCCGGAGGCCAGGAAGGTCTGGGCAAGGCTGGCCAGGGGCAGGGGCCCTGCTGGGTCCTGCCCCTGGCCTGTGGGGCCTCTGAGCACAACCGGCCCTCTGCCGCTGGAAGACCTCCCCGGCTGCCTCCACAGGCCGCTTTGCAAGCACTCTCGCCGGCTGTTCCCGCCAGCCGCGCACAACGCTCCCAAGCCCGGGAGAAAAGCGCTTCGGGGTGGTGCTCTCTCCCGGCCCTTGCCCCTGAGCCTGGGGGCCAGGCAGGGGGTCCACACTCCCAGGCCAAGGCAGAACCACATGCACACGTCTGTTCCTGCCCCCTGCACCGGCAGAGAGCTCGGGGGAGCCAGAGTCTGTCAGGCAGCTGCTGGGCTGGCCGCCTGTGTGGGAAGGGGCAGAGCCGACCTAGGGGCACACTGGGCCTCTTGCTCTCCCTGCTGCCCTGAGGCTGCTCGGCCAAAGAGGTCTTGGGCATCTAGCCCCTTGCTGGTCCCTTCCCTCTGACGAGGCCCCCTGAGCTCCAGCACCTTGCAGTGTGGAGACAGCCCTTGCCAGCAACCTCCTCTCCAAGGAGGCCTCAAGCGAGGCCTAGGCCTAGGGGAAAGGCACCAGCGGGGATGAGCCTGGGGAGGCGCCCGGGCATGTCTGGACCCAGTCCCCGCAGCCTGCCCCTTGCTGGGGCAGTACCCCCGGAGGCCAGGAAGGTCTGGGCAAGGCTGGCCAGGGGCAGGGGCCCTGCTGGGTCCTGCCCCTGGCCGGTGGGGCCTCTGAGCACAACCGGCCCTCTCCCGCTGGAAGACCTTCCCGGCTGCCTCCAAAGGCCGCTTTGCAAGCACTCTCGCCGGCTGTTCCCGCCAGCCGCGCACAACGCTCCCAAGCCCGGGAGAAAAGCGCTTCGGGGTGGTGCTCTCTCCCGGCCCTTGCCCCTGAGCCTGGGGGCCAGGCAGGGGGTCCACACTCCCAGGCCAAGGCAGAACCACATGCACACGTCTGTTCCTGCCCCCTGCACCGGCAGAGAGCTCGGGGGAGCCAGAGTCTGTCAGGCAGCTGCTGGGCTGGCCGCCTGTGTGGGAAGGGGCAGAGCTGACCTAGGGCCACACTGGGCCTCTTGCTCTCCCTGCTGCCCTGAGGCTGCTGGGCCAAAGAGGTCTTGGGCATCCAGCCCCTTGCTGGTCCCTTCCCTCTGACGAGGCCCTCTGAGCTCCAGCCCCTTGCAGTGTGGAGACAGCCCCTGCCAGCAACCTCCTCTCCAAGGAGGCCTCAAGCGAGGCCTAGGCCCAGGGGCAAGGCACCAGCGGGGATGAGCCTGGGGAGGCGCCCGGGCATGTCTGGACCCAGTCCCCGCAGCCTGCCCCTTGCTGGGGCAGTACCCCCGGAGGCCAGGAAGGTCTGGGCAAGGCTGGCCAGGGGCAGGGGCCCTGCTGGGTCCTGCCCCTGGCCTGTGGGGCCTCTGAGCACAACCGGCCCTCTCTCGCTGGAAGACCTCCCCGGCTGCCTCCAAAGGCCGCTTTGCAAGCACTCTCGCCGGCTGTTCCCGCCAGCCGCGCCCAACGCTCCCAAGCCCGGGAGAAAAGCGCTTCGGGGTGGTGCTCTCTCCCGGCCCTTGCCCCTGAGCCTGGGGGCCAGGCAGGGGGTCCACACTCCCAGGCCAAGGCAGAACCACATGCACACGTCTGTTCCTGCCCCCTGCACCGGCAGAGAGCTCGGGGGAGCCAGAGTCTGTCAGGCAGCTGCTGGGCTGGCCGGCTGTGTGGGAAGGGGCAGAGCCGACCTAGGGGCACACTGGGCCTCTTGCTCTCCCTGCTGCCCTGAGGCTGCTGGGCCAAAGAGGTCTTGGGCATCCAGCCCCTTGCTGGTCCCTTCCCTCTGACGAGGCCCTCTGAGCTCCAGCCCCTTGCAGTGTGGAGACAGCCCCTGCCAGCAACCTCCTCTCCAAGGAGGCCTCAAGCGAGGCCTAGGCCCAGGGGAAAGGCACCAGCGGGGATGAGCCTGGGGAGGCGCCCGGGCATGTCTGGACCCAGTCCCCGCAGCCTGCCCCTTGCTGGGGCAGTACCCCCGGAGGCCAGGAAGGTCTGGGCAAGGCTGGCCAGGGGCAGGGGCCCTGCTGGGTCCTGCCCCTGGCCTGTGGGGCCTCTGAGCACAACCGGCCCTCTGCCGCTGGAAGACCTCCCCGGCTGCCTCCAAAGGCCGCTTTGCAAGCACTCTCGCCGGCTGTTCCCGCCAGCCGCGCCCAACGCTCCCAAGCCCGGGAGAAAAGCGCTTCGGGGTGGTGCTCTCTCCCGGCCCTTGCCCCTGAGCCTGGGGGCCAGGCAGGGGGTCCACACTCCCAGGCCAAGGCAGAACCACATGCACACGTCTGTTCCTGCCCCCTGCACCGGCAGAGAGCTCGGGGGAGCCAGAGTCTGTCAGGCAGCTGCTGGGCTGGCCGCCTGTGTGGGAAGGGGCAGAGCCGACCTAGGGGCACACTGGGCCTCTTGCTCTCCCTGCTGCGCTGAGGCTGCTGGGCCAAAGAGGTCTTGGGCATCCAGCCCCTTGCTGGTCCCTTCCCTCTGACGAGGCCCTCTGAGCTCCAGCCCCTTGCAGTGTGGAGACAGCCCCTGCCAGCAACCTCCTCTCCAAGGAGGCCTCAAGCGAGGCCTAGGCCCAGGAGAAAGGCACCAGCGGGGATGAGCCTGGGGAGGCGCCCGGGCATGTCTGGACCCAGTCCCCGCAGCCTGCCCCTTGCTGGGGCAGTACCCCCGGAGGCCAGGAAGGTCTGGGCAAGGCTGGCCAGGGGCAGGGGCCCTGCTGGGTCCTGCCCCTGGCCTGTGGGGCCTCTGAGCACAAGCGGCCCTCTCCCGCTGGAAGACCTCCCCGGCTGCCTCCAAAGGCCGCTTTGCAAGCACTCTCGGCGGCTGTTCCCGCCAGCCGCGCACAACGCTCCCAAGCCCGGGAGAAAAGCGCTTCGGGGTGGTGCTCTCTCCCGGCCCTTGCCCCTGAGCCTGGGGGCCAGGCAGGGGGTCCACACTCCCAGGCCAAGGCAGAACCACATGCACACGTCTGTTCCTGCCCCCTGCACCGGCAGAGAGCTCGGGGGAGCCAGAGTCTGTCAGGCAGCTGCTGGGCTGGCCGCCTGTGTGGGAAGGGGCAGAGCCGACCTAGGGGCACACTGGGCCTCTTGCTCTCCCTGCTGCCCTGAGGCTGCTGGGCCAAAGAGGTCTTGGGCATCCAGCCCCTTGCTGGTCCCTTCCCTCTGACGAGGCCCTCTGAGCTCCAGCCCCTTGCAGTGTGGAGACAGCCCCTGCCAGCAACCTCCTCTCCAAGGAGGCCTCAAGCGAGGCCTAGGCCCAGGGGAAAGGCACCAGTGGGGATGAGCCTGGGGAGGCGCCCGGGCATGTCTGGACCCAGTCCCCGCAGCCTGCCCCTTGCTGGGGCAGTACCCCGGGAGGCCAGGAAGGTCTGGGCAAGGCTGGCCAGGGGCAGGGGCCCTGCTGGGTCCTGCCCCTGGCCTGTGGGGCCTCTGAGCACAACCGGCCCTCTGCCGCTGGAAGACCTCCCCGGCTGCCTCCAAAGGCCGCTTTGCAAGCACTCTCGGCGGCTGTTCCCGCCAGCCGCGCACAACGCTCCCAAGCCCGGGAGAAAAGCGCTTCGGGCTGGTGCTCTCTCCCGGCCCTTGCCCCTGAGCCTGGGGGCCAGGCAGGGGGTCCACACTCCCAGGCCAAGGCAGAACCACATGCACACGTCTGTTCCTGCCCCCTGCACCGGCAGAGAGCTCGGGGGAGCCAGAGTCTGTCAGGCAGCTGCTGGGCTGGCCGCCTGTGTGGGAAGGGGCAGAGCCGACCTAGGGGCACACTGGGCCTCTTGCTCTCCCTGCTGCCCTGAGGCTGCTGGGCCAAAGAGGTCTTGGGCATCCAGCCCCTTGCTGGTCCCTTCCCTCTGACGAGGCCCTCTGAGCTCCAGCCCCTGGCAGTGTGGAGACAGCCCCTGCCAGCAACCTCCTCTCCAAGGAGGCCTCAAGCGAGGCCTAGGCCCAGGGGAAAGGCACCAGCGGGGATGAGCCTGGGGAGGCGCCCGGGCATGTCTGGACCCAGTCCCCGCAGCCTGCCCCTTGCTGGGGCAGTACCCCCGGAGGCCAGGAAGGTCTGGGCAAGGCTGGCCAGGGGCAGGGGCCCTGCTGGGTCCTGCCCCTGGCCTGTGGGGCCTCTGAGCACAACCGGCCCTCTGTCGCTGGAAGACCTCCCCGGCTGCCTCCAAAGGCCGCTTTGCAAGCACTCTCGCCGGCTGTTCCCGCCAGCCGCGCCCAACGCTCCCAAGCCCGGGAGAAAAGCGCTTCGGGGTGGTGCTCTCTCCTGGCCCTTGCCCCTGAGCCTGGGGGCCAGGCAGGGGGTCCACACTCCCAGGCCAAGGCAGAACCACATGCACACGTCTGTTCCTGCCCCCTGCACCGGCAGAGAGCTCGTGGGAGCCAGAGTCTGTCAGGCAGCTGCTGGGCTGGCCGCCTGTGTGGGAAGGGGCAGAGCCGACCTAGGGCCACACTGGGCCTCTTGCTCTCCCTGCTGCCCTGAGGCTGCTGGGCCAAAGAGGTCTTGGGCATCCAGCCCCTTGCTGGTCCCTTCCCTCTGACGAGGCCCTCTGAGCTCCAGCCCCTTGCAGTGTGGAGACAGCCCCTGCCAGCAACCTCCTCTCCAAGGAGGCCTCAAGCGAGGCCTAGGCCCAGGGGAAAGGCACCAGCGGGGATGAGGCTGGGGAGGCGCCCGGGCATGTCTGGACCCAGTCCCCGCAGCCTGCCCCTTGCTGGGGCAGTACCCCCGGAGGCCAGGAAGGTCTGGGCAAGGCTGGCCAGGGGCAGGGGCCCTGCTGGGTCCTGCCCCTGGCCTGTGGGGCCTCTGAGCACAACCGGCCCTCTGCCGCTGGAAGACCTCCCCGGCTGCCTCCACAGGCCGCTTTGCAAGCACTCTCGCCGGCTGTTCCCGCCAGCCGCGCACAACGCTCCCAAGCCCGGGAGAAAAGCGCTTCGGGGTGGTGCTCTCTCCCGGCCCTTGCCCCTGAGCCTGGGGGCCAGGCAGGGGGTCCACACTCCCAGGCCAAGGCAGAACCACATGCACACGTCTGTTCCTGCCCCCTGCACCGGCAGAGAGCTCGGGGGAGCCAGAGTCTGTCAGGCAGCTGCTGGGCTGGCCGCCTGTGTGGGAAGGGGCAGAGCCGACCTAGGGGCACACTGGGCCTCTTGCTCTCCCTGCTGCCCTGAGGCTGCTCGGCCAAAGAGGTCTTGGGCATCTAGCCCCTTGCTGGTCCCTTCCCTCTGACGAGGCCCCCTGAGCTCCAGCACCTTGCAGTGTGGAGACAGCCCCTGCCAGCAACCTCCTCTCCAAGGAGGCCTCAAGCGAGGCCTAGGCCTAGGGGAAAGGCACCAGCGGGGATGAGCCTGGGGAGGCGCCCGGGCATGTCTGGACCCAGTCCCCGCAGCCTGCCCCTTGCTGGGGCAGTACCCCCGGAGGCCAGGAAGGTCTGGGCAAGGCTGGCCAGGGGCAGGGGCCCTGCTGGGTCCTGCCCCTGGCCGGTGGGGCCTCTGAGCACAACCGGCCCTCTCCCGCTGGAAGACCTTCCCGGCTGCCTCCAAAGGCCGCTTTGCAAGCACTCTCGCCGGCTGTTCCCGCCAGCCGCGCACAACGCTCCCAAGCCCGGGAGAAAAGCGCTTCGGGGTGGTGCTCTCTCCCGGCCCTTGCCCCTGAGCCTGGGGGCCAGGCAGGGGGTCCACACTCCCAGGCCAAGGCAGAACCACATGCACACGTCTGTTCCTGCCCCCTGCACCGGCAGAGAGCTCGGGGGAGCCAGAGTCTGTCAGGCAGCTGCTGGGCTGGCCGCCTGTGTGGGAAGGGGCAGAGCTGACCTAGGGCCACACTGGGCCTCTTGCTCTCCCTGCTGCCCTGAGGCTGCTGGGCCAAAGAGGTCTTGGGCATCCAGCCCCTTGCTGGTCCCTTCCCTCTGACGAGGCCCTCTGAGCTCCAGCCCCTTGCAGTGTGGAGACAGCCCCTGCCAGCAACCTCCTCTCCAAGGAGGCCTCAAGCGAGGCCTAGGCCCAGGGGCAAGGCACCAGCGGGGATGAGCCTGGGGAGGCGCCCGGGCATGTCTGGACCCAGTCCCCGCAGCCTGCCCCTTGCTGGGGCAGTACCCCCGGAGGCCAGGAAGGTCTGGGCAAGGCTGGCCAGGGGCAGGGGCCCTGCTGGGTCCTGCCCCTGGCCTGTGGGGCCTCTGAGCACAACCGGCCCTCTCTCGCTGGAAGACCTCCCCGGCTGCCTCCAAAGGCCGCTTTGCAAGCACTCTCGCCGGCTGTTCCCGCCAGCCGCGCCCAACGCTCCCAAGCCCGGGAGAAAAGCGCTTCGGGGTGGTGCTCTCTCCCGGCCCTTGCCCCTGAGCCTGGGGGCCAGGCAGGGGGTCCACACTCCCAGGCCAAGGCAGAACCACATGCACACGTCTGTTCCTGCCCCCTGCACCGGCAGAGAGCTCGGGGGAGCCAGAGTCTGTCAGGCAGCTGCTGGGCTGGCCGGCTGTGTGGGAAGGGGCAGAGCCGACCTAGGGGCACACTGGGCCTCTTGCTCTCCCTGCTGCCCTGAGGCTGCTGGGCCAAAGAGGTCTTGGGCATCCAGCCCCTTGCTGGTCCCTTCCCTCTGACGAGGCCCTCTGAGCTCCAGCCCCTTGCAGTGTGGAGACAGCCCCTGCCAGCAACCTCCTCTCCAAGGAGGCCTCAAGCGAGGCCTAGGCCCAGGGGAAAGGCACCAGCGGGGATGAGCCTGGGGAGGCGCCCGGGCATGTCTGGACCCAGTCCCCGCAGCCTGCCCCTTGCTGGGGCAGTACCCCCGGAGGCCAGGAAGGTCTGGGCAAGGCTGGCCAGGGGCAGGGGCCCTGCTGGGTCCTGCCCCTGGCCTGTGGGGCCTCTGAGCACAACCGGCCCTCTGCCGCTGGAAGACCTCCCCGGCTGCCTCCAAAGGCCGCTTTGCAAGCACTCTCGCCGGCTGTTCCCGCCAGCCGCGCCCAACGCTCCCAAGCCCGGGAGAAAAGCGCTTCGGGGTGGTGCTCTCTCCCGGCCCTTGCCCCTGAGCCTGGGGGCCAGGCAGGGGGTCCACACTCCCAGGCCAAGGCAGAACCACATGCACACGTCTGTTCCTGCCCCCTGCACCGGCAGAGAGCTCGGGGGAGCCAGAGTCTGTCAGGCAGCTGCTGGGCTGGCCGCCTGTGTGGGAAGGGGCAGAGCCGACCTAGGGGCACACTGGGCCTCTTGCTCTCCCTGCTGCGCTGAGGCTGCTGGGCCAAAGAGGTCTTGGGCATCCAGCCCCTTGCTGGTCCCTTCCCTCTGACGAGGCCCTCTGAGCTCCAGCCCCTTGCAGTGTGGAGACAGCCCCTGCCAGCAACCTCCTCTCCAAGGAGGCCTCAAGCGAGGCCTAGGCCCAGGAGAAAGGCACCAGCGGGGATGAGCCTGGGGAGGCGCCCGGGCATGTCTGGACCCAGTCCCCGCAGCCTGCCCCTTGCTGGGGCAGTACCCCCGGAGGCCAGGAAGGTCTGGGCAAGGCTGGCCAGGGGCAGGGGCCCTGCTGGGTCCTGCCCCTGGCCTGTGGGGCCTCTGAGCACAAGCGGCCCTCTCCCGCTGGAAGACCTCCCCGGCTGCCTCCAAAGGCCGCTTTGCAAGCACTCTCGGCGGCTGTTCCCGCCAGCCGCGCACAACGCTCCCAAGCCCGGGAGAAAAGCGCTTCGGGGTGGTGCTCTCTCCCGGCCCTTGCCCCTGAGCCTGGGGGCCAGGCAGGGGGTCCACACTCCCAGGCCAAGGCAGAACCACATGCACACGTCTGTTCCTGCCCCCTGCACCGGCAGAGAGCTCGGGGGAGCCAGAGTCTGTCAGGCAGCTGCTGGGCTGGCCGCCTGTGTGGGAAGGGGCAGAGCCGACCTAGGGGCACACTGGGCCTCTTGCTCTCCCTGCTGCCCTGAGGCTGCTGGGCCAAAGAGGTCTTGGGCATCCAGCCCCTTGCTGGTCCCTTCCCTCTGACGAGGCCCTCTGAGCTCCAGCCCCTTGCAGTGTGGAGACAGCCCCTGCCAGCAACCTCCTCTCCAAGGAGGCCTCAAGCGAGGCCTAGGCCCAGGGGAAAGGCACCAGTGGGGATGAGCCTGGGGAGGCGCCCGGGCATGTCTGGACCCAGTCCCCGCAGCCTGCCCCTTGCTGGGGCAGTACCCCGGGAGGCCAGGAAGGTCTGGGCAAGGCTGGCCAGGGGCAGGGGCCCTGCTGGGTCCTGCCCCTGGCCTGTGGGGCCTCTGAGCACAACCGGCCCTCTGCCGCTGGAAGACCTCCCCGGCTGCCTCCAAAGGCCGCTTTGCAAGCACTCTCGGCGGCTGTTCCCGCCAGCCGCGCACAACGCTCCCAAGCCCGGGAGAAAAGCGCTTCGGGGTGGTGCTCTCTCCCGGCCCTTGCCCCTGAGCCTGGGGGCCAGGCAGGGGGTCCACACTCCCAGGCCAAGGCAGAACCACATGCACACGTCTGTTCCTGCCCCCTGCACCGGCAGAGAGCTCGGGGGAGCCAGAGTCTGTCAGGCAGCTGCTGGGCTGGCCGCCTGTGTGGGAAGGGGCAGAGCCGACCTAGGGGCACACTGGGCCTCTTGCTCTCCCTGCTGCCCTGAGGCTGCTGGGCCAAAGAGGTCTTGGGCATCCAGCCCCTTGCTGGTCCCTTCCCTCTGACGAGGCCCTCTGAGCTCCAGCCCCTGGCAGTGTGGAGACAGCCCCTGCCAGCAACCTCCTCTCCAAGGAGGCCTCAAGCGAGGCCTAGGACCAGGGGAAAGGCACCAGCGGGGATGAGCCTGGGGAGGCGCCCGGGCATGTCTGGACCCAGTCCCCGGAGCCTGCCCCTTGCTGGGGCAGTACCCCCGGAGGCCAGGAAGGTCTGGGCAAGGCTGGCCAGGGGCAGGGGCCCTGCTGGGTCCTGCCCCTGGCCTGTGGGGCCTCTGAGCACAACCGGCCCTCTCCCGCTGGAAGACCTCCCCGGCTGCCTCCAAAGGCCGCTTTGCAAGCACTCTCGCCGGCTGTTCCCGCCAGCCGCGCACAACGCTCCCAAGCCCGGGAGAAAAGCGCTTCGGGGTGGTGCTCTCTCCCGGCCCTTGCCCCTGAGCCTGGGGGCCAGGCAGGGGGTCCACACTCCCAGGCCAAGGCAGAACCACATGCACACGTCTGTTCCTGCCCCCTGCACCGGCAGAGAGCTCGGGGGAGCCAGAGTCTGTCAGGCAGCTGCTGGGCTGGCCGCCTGTGTGGGAAGGGGCAGAGCCGACCTAGGGGCACACTGGGCCTCTTGCTCTCCCTGCTGCCCTGAGGCTGCTGGGCCAAAGAGGTCTTGGGCATCCAGCCCCTTGCTGGTCCCTTCCCTCTGACGAAGCCCTCTGAGCTCCAGCCCCTTGCAGTGTGGAGACAGCCCCTGCCAGCAACCTCCTCTCCAAGGAGGCCTCAAGCGAGGCCTAGGCCCAGGGGAAAGGCACCAGTGGGGATGAGCCTGGGGAGGCACCCGGGCATGTCTGGACCCAGTCCCCGCAGCCTGCCCCTTGCTGGGGCAGTACCCTCGGAGGCCAGGAAGGTCTGGGCAAGGCTGGCCAGGCGCAGGGGCCCTGCTGGGTCCTGCCCCTGGCCTGTGGGGCCTCTGAGCACAACCGGCCCTCTCCCGCTGGAAGACCTCCCCGGCTGCCTCCAAAGGCCGCTTTGCAAGCACTCTCGCCGGCTGTTCCCGCCAGCCGCGCACAACGCTCCCAAGCCCGGGAGAAAAGCGCTTCGGGGTGGTGCTCTCTCCCAGCCCTTGCCCCTGAGCCTGGGGGCCAGGCAGGGGGTCCACACTCCCAGGCCAAGGCAGAACCACATGCACACGTCTGTTCCTGCCCCCTGCACCGGCAGAGAGCTCGGGGGAGCCAGAGTCTGTCAGGCAGCTGCTGGGCTGGCCGCCTGTGTGGGAAGGGGCAGAGCCGACCTAGGGCCACACTGGGCCTCTTGCTCTCCCTGCTGCCCTGAGGCTGCTGGGCCAAAGAGGTCTTGGGCATCCAGCCCCTTGCTGGTCCCTTCCCTCTGACGAGGCCCTCTGAGCTCCAGCCCCTTGCAGTGTGGAGACAGCCCCTGCCAGCAACCTCCTCTCCAAGGAGGCCTCAAGCGAGGCCTAGGCCCAGGGGAAAGGCACCAGCGGGGATGAGCCTGGGGAGGCGCCCGGGCATGTCTGGACCCAGTCCCCGCAGCCTGCCCCTTGCTGGGGCAGTACCCCCGGAGGCCAGGAAGGTCTGGGCAAGGCTGGCCAGGGGCAGGGGCCCTGCTGGGTCCTGCCCCTGGCCTGTGGGGCCTCTGAGCACAAGCGGCCCTCTCCCGCTGGAAGACCTCCCCGGCTGCCTCCAAAGGCCGCTTTGCAAGCACTCTCGCCGGCTGTTCCCGCCAGCCGCGCACAACGCTCCCAAGCCCGGGAGAAAAGCGCTTCGGGGTGGTGCTCTCTCCCGGCCCTTGCCCCTGAGCCTGGGGGCCAGGCAGGGGGTCCACACTCCCAGGCCAAGGCAGAACCACATGCACACGTCTGTTCCTGCCCCCTGCACCGGCAGAGAGCTCGGGGGAGCCAGAGTCTGTCAGGCAGCTGCTGGGCTGGCCGCCTGTGTGGGAAGGGGCAGAGCCGACCTAGGGGCACACTGGGCCTCTTGCTCTCCCTGCTGCCCTGAGGCTGCTGGGCCAAAGAGGTCTTGGGCATCCAGCCCCTTGCTGGTCCCTTCCCTCTGATGAGGCCCTCTGAGCTCCAGCCCCTTGCAGTGTGGAGACAGCCCCTGCCAGCAACCTCCTCTCCAAGGAGGCCTCAAGCGAGGCCTAGGCCCAGGGGAAAGGCACCAGCGGGGATGAGCCTGGGGAGGCGCCCGGGCATGTCTGGACCCAGTCCCCGCAGCCTGCCCCTTGCTGGGGCAGTACCCCCGGAGGCCAGGAAGGTCTGGGCAAGGCTGGCCAGGGGCAGGGGCCCTGCTGGGTCCTGCCTCTGGCCTGTGGGGCCTCTGAGCACAAGCGGCCCTCTCCCGCTGGAAGACCTCCCCGGCTGCCTCCAAAGGCCGCTTTGCAAGCACTCTCGCCGGCTGTTCCCGCCAGCCGCGCACAACGCTCCCAAGCCCGGGAGAAAAGCGCTTCGGGGTGGTGCTCTCTCCCGGCCCTTGCCCCTGAGCCTGGGGGCCAGGCAGGGGGTCCACACTCCCAGGCCAAGGCAGAACCACATGCACACGTCTGTTCCTGCCCCCTGCACCGGCAGAGAGCTCGGGGGAGCCAGAGTCTGTCAGGCAGCTGCTGGGCTGGCCGCCTGTGTGGGAAGGGGCAGAGCCGACCTAGGGGCACACTGGGCCTCTTGCTCTCCCTGCTGCCCTGAGGCTGCTGGGCCAAAGAGATCTTGGGCATCCAGCCCCTTGCTGGTCCCTTCCCTCTGACGAGGCCCTCTGAGCTCCAGCCCCTTGCAGTGTGGAGACAGCCCCTGCCAGCAACCTCCTCTCCAAGGAGGCCTCAAGCGAGGCCTAGGCCCAGGGGAAAGGCACCAGCGGGGATGAGCCTGGGGAGGCGCCCGGGCATGTCTGGACCCAGTCCCCGCAGCCTGCCCCTTGCTGGGGCAGTACCCCCGGAGGCCAGGAAGGTCTGGGCAAGGCTGGCCAGGGGCAGGGGCCCTGCTGGGTCCTGCCCCTGGCCTGTGGGGCCTCTGAGCACAACCGGCCCTCTGCCGCTGGAAGACCTCCCCGGCTGCCTCCAAAGGCCGCTTTGCAAGCACTCTCGCCGGCTGTTCCCGCCAGCCGCGCACAACGCTCCCAAGCCCGGGAGAAAAGCGCTTCGGGGTGGTGCTCTCTCCCGGCCCTTGCCCCTGAGCCTGGGGGCCAGGCAGGGGGTCCACACTCCCAGGCCAAGGCAGAACCACATGCACACGTCTGTTCCTGCCCCCTGCACCGGCAGAGAGCTCGGGGGAGCCAGAGTCTGGCAGGCAGCTGCTGGGCTGGCCGCCTGTGTGGGAAGGGGCAGAGCCGACCTAGGGGCACACTGGGCCTCTTGCTCTCCCTGCTGCCCTGAGGCTGCTGGGCCAAAGAGGTCTTGGGCATCCAGCCCCTTGCTGGTCCCTTCCCTCTGACGAGGCCCTCTGAGCTCCAGCCCCTTGCAGTGTGGAGAAAGCCCCTGCCAGCAACCTCCTCTCCAAGGAGGCCTCAAGCGAGGCCTAGGCACAGGGGAAAGGCACCAGCGGGGATGAGCCTGGGGAGGCGCCCGGGCATGTCTGGACCCAGTCCCCGCAGCCTGCCCCTTGCTGGGGCAGTACCCCCGGAGGCCAGGAAGGTCTGGGCAAGGCTGGCCAGGGGCAGGGGCCCTGCTGGGTCCTGCCCCTGGCCTGTGGGGCCTCTGAGCACAAGCGGCCCTCTCCCGCTGGAAGACCTCCCCGGCTGCCTCCAAAGGCCGCTTTGCAAGCACTCTCGCCGGCTGTTCCCGCCAGCCGCGCACAACGCTCCCAAGCCCGGGAGAAAAGCGCTTCGGGGTGGTGCTCTCTCCCGGCCCTTGCCCCTGAGCCTGGGGGCCAGGCAGGGGGTCCACACTCCCAGGCCAAGGCAGAACCACATGCACACGTCTGTTCCTGCCCCCTGCACCGGCAGAGAGCTCGGGGGAGCCAGAGTCTGGCAGGCAGCTGCTGGGCTGGCCGCCTGTGTGGGAAGGGGCAGAGCCGACCTAGGGGCACACTGGGCCTCTTGCTCTCCCTGCTGCCCTGAGGCTGCTGGGCCAAAGAGGTCTTGGGCATCCAGCCCCTTGCTGGTCCCTTCCCTCTGACGAGGCCCTCTGAGCTCCAGCCCCTTGCAGTGTGGAGACAGCCCCTGCCAGCAACCTCCTCTCCAAGGAGGCCTAAAGCGAGGCCTAGGCCCAGGGGAAAGGCACCAGCGGGGATGAGCCTGGGGAGGCGCCCGGGCATGTCTGGACCCAGTCCCCGCAGCCTGCCCCTTGCTGGGGCAGTACCCTCGGAGGCCAGGAAGGTCTGGGCAAGGCTGGCCAGAGGCAGGGGCCCTGCTGGGTCCTGCCCCTGGCCTGTGGGGCCTCTGAGCACAACCGGCCCTCTCCTGCTGGAAGACCTCCCCGGCTGCCTCCAAAGGCCGCTTTGCAAGCACTCTCGCCGGCTGTTCCCGCCAGCCGCGCACAACGCTCCCAAGCCCGGGAGAAATGCGCTTCGGGGTGGTGCTCTCTCCCGGCCCTTGCCCCTGAGCCTGGGGGCCAGGCAGGGGGTCCACACTCCCAGGCCAAGGCAGAACCACATGCACACGTCTGTTCCTGCCCCCTGCACCGGCAGAGAGCTCGGGGGAGCCAGAGTCTGGCAGGCAGCTGCTGGGCTGGCCGCCTGTGTGGGAAGGGGCAGAGCCGACCTAGGGGCACACTGGGCCTCTTGCTCTCCCTGCTGCGCTGAGGCTGCTGGGCCAAAGAGGTCTTGGACATCCAGCCCCTTGCTGGTCCCTTCCCTCTGACGAGGCCCTCTGAGCTCCAGCCCCTTGCAGTGTGGAGACAGCCCCTGCCAGCAACCTCCTCTCCAAGGAGGCCTCAAGCGAGGCCTAGGCCCAGGGGAAAGGCACCAGCGGGGATGAGCCTGGGGAGGCGCCCGGGCATGTCTGGACCCAGTCCCCGCAGCCTGCCCCTTGCTGGGGCAGTACCCCCGGAGGCCAGGAAGGTCTGGGCAAGGCTGGCCAGGGGCAGGGGCCCTGCTGGGTCCTGCCCCTGGCCTGTGGGGCCTCTGAGCACAAGCGGCCCTCTCCCGCTGGAAGACCTCCCCGGCTGCCTCCAAAGGCCGCTTTGCAAGCACTCTCGCCGGCTGTTCCCGCCAGCCGCGCACAACGCTCCCAAGCCCGGGAGAAAAGCGCTTCGGGGTGGTGCTCTCTCCCGGCCCTTGCCCCTGAGCCTGGGGGCCAGGCAGGGGGTCCACACTCCCAGGCCAAGGCAGAACCACATGCACACGTCTGTTCCTGCCCCCTGCACCGGCAGAGAGCTCGGGGGAGCCAGAGTCTGTCAGGCAGCTGCTGGGCTGGCCGCCTGTGTGGGAAGGGGCAGAGCCGACCTAGGGGCACACTGGGCCTCTTGCTCTCCCTGCTGCCCTGAGGCTGCTGGGCCAAAGAGGTCTTGGGCATCCAGCCCCTTGCTGGTCCCTTCCCTCTGACGAGGCCCTCTGAGCTCCAGCCCCTTGCAGTGTGGAGACAGCCCCTGCCAGCAACCTCCTCTCCAAGGAGGCCTCAAGCGAGGCCTAGGCCCAGGGGAAAGGCACCAGCGGGGATGAGCCTGGGGAGGCGCCCGGGCATGTCTGGACCCAGTCCCCGCAGCCTGCCCCTTGCTGGGGCAGTACCCCCGGAGGCCAGGAAGGTCTGGGCAAGGCTGGCCAGGGGCAGGGGCCCTGCTGGGTCCTGCCTCTGGCCTGTGGGGCCTCTGAGCACAAGCGGCCCTCTCCCGCTGGAAGACCTCCCCGGCTGCCTCCAAAGGCCGCTTTGCAAGCACTCTCGCCGGCTGTTCCCGCCAGCCGCGCACAACGCTCCCAAGCCCGGGAGAAAAGCGCTTCGGGGTGGTGCTCTCTCCCGGCCCTTGCCCCTGAGCCTGGGGGCCAGGCAGGGGGTCCACACTCCCAGGCCAAGGCAGAACCACATGCACACGTCTGTTCCTGCCCCCTGCACCGGCAGAGAGCTCGGGGGAGCCAGAGTCTGTCAGGCAGCTGCTGGGCTGGCCGCCTGTGTGGGAAGGGGCAGAGCCGACCTAGGGGCACACTGGGCCTCTTGCTCTCCCTGCTGCCCTGAGGCTGCTGGGCCAAAGAGGTCTTGGGCATCCAGCCCCTTGCTGGTCCCTTCCCTCTGACGAGGCCCTCTGAGCTCCAGCCCCTTGCAGTGTGGAGACAGCCCCTGCCAGCAACCTCCTCTCCAAGGAGGCCTCAAGCGAGGCCTAGGCCCAGGGGAAAGGCACCAGCGGGGATGAGCCTGGGGAGGCGCCCGGGCATGTCTGGACCCAGTCCCCGCAGCCTGCCCCTTGCTGGGGCAGTACCCCCGGAGGCCAGGAAGGTCTGGGCAAGGCTGGCCAGGGGCAGGGGCCCTGCTGGGTCCTGCCCCTGGCCTGTGGGGCCTCTGAGCACAACCGGCGCTCTGCCGCTGGAAGACCTCCCCGGCTGCCTCCAAAGGCCGCTTTGCAAGCACTCTCGCCGGCTGTTCCCGCCAGCCGCGCACAACGCTCCCAAGCCCGGGAGAAAAGCGCTTCGGGGTGGTGCTCTCTCCCGGCCCTTGCCCCTGAGCCTGGGGGCCAGGCAGGGGGTCCACACTCCCAGGCCAAGGCAGAACCACATGCACACGTCTGTTCCTGCCCCCTGCACCGGCAGAGAGCTCGGGGGAGCCAGAGTCTGGCAGGCAGCTGCTGGGCTGGCCGCCTGTGTGGGAAGGGGCAGAGCCGACCTAGGGGCACACTGGGCCTCTTGCTCTCCCTGCTGCCCTGAGGCTGCTGGGCCAAAGAGGTCTTGGGCATCCAGCCCCTTGCTGGTCCCTTGCCTCTGACGAGGCCCTCTGAGCTCCAGCCCCTGGCAGTGTGGAGACAGCCCCTGCCAGCAACCTCCTCTCCAAGGAGGCCTCAAGCGAGGCCTAGGACCAGGGGAAAGGCACCAGCGGGGATGAGCCTGGGGAGGCGCCCGGGCATGTCTGGACCCAGTCCCCGCAGCCTGCCCCTTGCTGGGGCAGTACCCCCGGAGGCCAGGAAGGTCTGGGCAAGGCTGGCCAGGGGCAGGGGCCCTGCTGGGTCCTGCCCCTGGCCTGTGGGGCCTCTGAGCACAAGCGGCCCTCTCCCGCTGGAAGACCTCCCCGGCTGCCTCCAAAGGCCGCTTTGCAAGCACTCTCGCCGGCTGTTCCCGCCAGCCGCGCACAACGCTCCCAAGCCCGGGAGAAAAGCGCTTCGGGGTGGTGCTCTCTCCCGGCCCTTGCCCCTGAGCCTGGGGGCCAGGCAGGGGGTCCACACTCCCAGGCCAAGGCAGAACCACATGCACACGTCTGTTCCTGCCCCCTGCACCGGCAGAGAGCTCGGGGGAGCCAGAGTCTGTCAGGCAGCTGCTGGGCTGGCCGCCTGTGTGGGAAGGGGCAGAGCCGACCTAGGGGCACACTGGGCCTCTTGCTCTCCCTGCTGCCCTGAGGCTGCTGGGCCAAAGAGGTCTTGGGCATCCAGCCCCTTGCTGGTCCCTTCCCTCTGACGAGGCCCTCTGAGCTCCAGCCCCTTGCAGTGTGGAGACAGCCCCTGCCAGCAACCTCCTCTCCAAGGAGGCCTCAAGCGAGGCCTAGGCCCAGGGGAAAGGCACCAGCGGGGATGAGCCTGGGGAGGCGCCCGGGCATGTCTGGACCCAGTCCCCGCAGCCTGCCCCTAGCTGGGGCAGTACCCCCGGAGGCCAGGAAGGTCTGGGCAAGGCTGGCCAGGGGCAGGGGCCTTGCTGGGTCCTGCCCCTGGCCTGTGGGGCCTCTGAGCACAACCGGCCCTCTCCCGCTGGAAGACCTCCCCGGCTGCCTCCAAAGGCCGCTTTGCAAGCACTCTCGCCGGCTGTTCCCGCCAGCCGCGCACAACGCTCCCAAGCCCGGGAGAAAAGCGCTTCGGGGTGGTGCTCTCTCCCGGCCCTTGCCCATGAGCCTGGGGTCCAGGCAGTGGGTCCACACTCCCAGGCCAAGGCAGAACCACATGCACACGTCTGTTCCTGCCCCCTGCACCGGCAGAGAGCTCGTGGGAGCCAGAGTCTGTCAGGCAGCTGCTGGGCTGGCCGCCTGTGTGGGAAGGGGCAGAGCTGACCTAGGGGCACACTGGGCCTCTTGCTCTCCCTGCTGCCCTGAGGCTGCTGGGCCAAAGAGGTCTTGGGCATCCAGCCCCTTGCTGGTCCCTTCCCTCTGACGAGGCCCTCTGAGCTCCAGCCCCTTGCAGTGTGGAGACAGCCCCTGCCAGCAACCTCCTCTCCAAGGAGGCCTCAAGCGAGGCCTAGGCCCAGGGGAAAGGCACCAGCGGGGATGAGCCTGGGGAGGCGCCCGGGCATGTCTGGACCCAGTCCCCGCAGCCTGCCCCTTGCTGGGGCAGTACCCCCGGAGGCCAGGAAGGTCTGGGCAAGGCTGGCCAGGGGCAGGGGCCCTGCTGGGTCCTGCCCCTGGCCTGTGGGGCCTCTGAGCACAACCGGCCCTCTGCCGCTGGAAGACCTCCCCGGCTGCCTCCAAAGGCCGCTTTGCAAGCACTCTCGCCGGCTGTTCCCGCCAGCCGCGCACAACGCTCCCAAGCCCGGGAGAAAAGCGCTTCGGGGTGGTGCTCTCTCCCGGCCCTTGCCCCTGAGCCTGGGGGCCAGGCAGGGGGTCCACACTCCCAGGCCAAGGCAGAACCACATGCACACGTCTGTTCCTGCCCCCTGCACCGGCAGAGAGCTCGGGGGAGCCAGAGTCTGGCAGGCAGCTGCTGGGCTGGCCGCCTGTGTGGGAAGGGGCAGAGCCGACCTAGGGGCACACTGGGCCTCTTGCTCTCCCTGCTGCCCTGAGGCTGCTGGGCCAAAGAGGTCTTGGGCATCCAGCCCCTTGCTGGTCCCTTCCCTCTGACGAGGCCCTCTGAGCTCCAGCCCCTTGCAGTGTGGAGACAGCCCCTGCCAGCAACCTCCTCTCCAAGGAGGCCTCAAGCGAGGCCTAGGCCCAGGGGAAAGGCACCAGCGGGGATGAGCCTGGGGAGGCGCCCGGGCATGTCTGGACCCAGTCCCCGCAGCCTGCCCCTTGCTGGGGCAGTACCCCCGGAGGCCAGGAAGGTCTGGGCAAGGCTGGCCAGGGGCAGGGGCCCTGCTGGGTCCTGCCCCTGGCCTGTGGGGCCTCTGAGCACAACCGGCCCTCTCCCGCTGGAAGACCTCCCCGGCTGCCTCCAAAGGCCGCTTTGCAAGCACTCTCGCCGGCTGTTCCCGCCAGCCGCGCACAACGCTCCCAAGCCCGGGAGAAAAGCGCTTCGGGGTGGTGCTCTCTCCCGGCCCTTGCCCCTGAGCCTAAGGGCCAGGCAGGGGGTCCACACTCCCAGGCCAAGGCAGAACCACATGCACACGTCTGTTCCTGCCCCCTGCACCGGCAGAGAGCTCGGGGGAGCCAGAGTCTGTCAGGCAGCTGCTGGGCTGGCCGCCTGTGTGGGAAGGGGCAGAGCCGACCTAGGGGCACACTGGGCCTCTTGCTCTCCCTGCTGCCCTGAGGCTGCTGGGCCAAAGAGGTCTTGGGCATCCAGCCCCTTGCTGGTCCCTTCCCTCTGACGAGGCCCTCTGAGCTCCAGCCCCTTGCAGTGTGGAGACAGCCCCTGCCAGCAACCTCCTCTCCAAGGAGGCCTAAAGCGAGGCCTAGGCCCAGGGGAAAGGCACCAGCGGGGATGAGCCTGGGGAGGCGCCCGGGCATGTCTGGACCCAGTCCCCGCAGCCTGCCCCTTGCTGGGGCAGTACCCCCGGAGGCCAGGAAGGTCTGGGCAAGGCTGGCCAGGGGCAGGGGCCCTGCTGGGTCCTGCCCCTGGCCTGTGGGGCCTCTGAGCACAAGCGGCCCTCTCCCGCTGGAAGACCTCCCCGGCTGCCTCCAAAGGCCGCTTTGCAAGCACTCTCGCCGGCTGTTCCCGCCAGCCGCGCACAACGCTCCGAAGCCCGGGAGAAAAGCGCTTCGGGGTGGTGCTCTCTCCCGGCCCTTGCCCCTGAGCCTGGGGGCCAGGCAGGGGGTCCACACTCCCAGGCCAAGGCAGAACCACATGCACACGTCTGTTCCTGCCCCCTGCACCGGCAGAGAGCTCGGGGGAGCCAGAGTCTGTCAGGCAGCTGCTGGGCTGGCCGCCTGTGTGGGAAGGGGCAGAGC
The DNA here is from genome assembly GCF_910594005.1 of Cervus elaphus. NCBI lineage: Eukaryota > Metazoa > Chordata > Mammalia > Artiodactyla > Cervidae > Cervus > Cervus elaphus. The sequence goes on along the minus strand of NW_025316702.1, from coordinate 623,051 downwards.
CGACCTAGGGGCACACTGGGCCTCTTGCTCTCCCTGCTGCCCTGAGGCTGCTGGGCCAAAGAGGTCTTGGGCATCCAGCCCCTTGCTGGTCCCTTCCCTCTGACGAGGCCCTCTGAGCTCCAGCCCCTTGCAGTGTGGAGACAGCCCCTGCCAGCAACCTCCTCTCCAAGGAGGCCTCAAGCGAGGCCTAGGACCAGGGGAAAGGCACCAGTGGGGATGAGCCTGGGGAGGCGCCCGGGCATGTCTGGACCCAGTCCCCGCAGCCTGCCCCTTGCTGGGGCAGTACCCCCGGAGGCCAGGAAGGTCTGGGCAAGGCTGGCCAGGGGCAGGGGCCCTGCTGGGTCCTGCCCCTGGCCTGTGGGGCCTCTGAGCACAACCGGCCCTCTGTCGCTGGAAGACCTCCCCGGCTGCCTCCAAAGGCCGCTTTGCAAGCACTCTCGCCGGCTGTTCCCGCCAGCCGCGCCCAACGCTCCCAAGCCCGGGAGAAAAGCGCTTCGGGGTGGTGCTCTCTCCCGGCCCTTGCCCCTGAGCCTGGGGGCCAGGCAGGGGGTCCACACTCCCAGGCCAAGTCAGAACCACATGCACACGTCTGTTCCTGCCCCCTGCACCGGCAGAGAGCTCGGGGGAGCCAGAGTCTGTCAGGCAGCTGCTGGGCTGGCCGCCTGTGTGGGAAGGGGCAGAGCCGACCTAGGGGCACACTGGGCCTCTTGCTCTCCCTGCTGCCCTGAGGCTGCTCGGCCAAAGAGGTCTTGGGCATCCAGCCCCTTGCTGGTCCCTTCCCTCTGACGAGGCCCTCTGAGCTCCAGCCCCTTGCAGTGTGGAGACAGCCCCTGCCAGCAACCTCCTCTCCAAGGAGGCCTCAAGCGAGGCCTAGGCCCAGGGGAAAGGCACCAGCGGGGATGAGCCTGGGGAGGCGCCCGGGCATGTCTGGACCCAGTCCCCGCAGCCTGCCCCTTGCTGGGGCAGTACCCCCGGAGGCCAGGAAGGTCTGGGCAAGGCTGGCCAGGGGCAGGGGCCCTGCTGGGTCCTGCCCCTGGCCTGTGGGGCCTCTGAGCACAAGCGGCCCTCTCCCGCTGGAAGACCTCCCCGGCTGCCTCCAAAGGCCGCTTTGCAAGCACTCTCGCCGGCTGTTCCCGCCAGCCGCGCACAACGCTCCCAAGCCCGGGAGAAAAGCGCTTCGGGGTGGTGCTCTCTCCCGGCCCTTGCCCCTGAGCCTGGGGGCCAGGCAGGGGGTCCACACTCCCAGGCCAAGGCAGAACCACATGCACACGTCTGTTCCTGCCCCCTGCACCGGCAGAGAGCTCGGGGGAGCCAGAGTCTGGCAGGCAGCTGCTGGGCTGGCCGCCTGTGTGGGAAGGGGCAGAGCCGACCTAGGGCCACACTGGGCCTCTTGCTCTCCCTGCTGCCCTGAGGCTGCTGGGCCAAAGAGGTCTTGGGCATCCAGCCCCTTGCTGGTCCCTTCCCTCTGACGAGGCCCTCTGAGCTCCAGCACCTGGCAGTGTGGAGACAGCCCCTGCCAGCAACCTCCTCTCCAAGGAGGCCTCAAGCGAGGCCTAGGCCCAGGGGAAAGGCACCAGCGGGGATGAGCCTGGGGAGGCGCCCGGGCATGTCTGGACCCAGTCCCCGCAGCCTGCCCCTTGCTGGGGCAGTACCCCCGGAGGCCAGGAAGGTCTGGGCAAGGCTGGCCAGGGGCAGGGGCCCTGCTGGGTCCTGCCCCTGGCCTGTGGGGCCTCTGAGCACAAGCGGCCCTCTCCCGCTGGAAGACCTCCCCGGCTGCCTCCAAAGGCCGCTTTGCAAGCACTCTCGCCGGCTGTTCCCGCCAGCCGCGCACAACGCTCCCAAGCCCGGGAGAAAAGCGCTTCGGGGTGGTGCTCTTTCCCGGCCCTTGCCCCTGAGCCTGGGGGCCAGGCAGGGGGTCCACACTCCCAGGCCAAGGCAGAACCACATGCACACGTCTGTTCCTGCCCCCTGCACCGGCAGAGAGCTCGGGGGAGCCAGAGTCTGTCAGGCAGCTGCTGGGCTGGCCGCCTGTGTGGGAAGGGGCAGAGCCGACCTAGGGGCACACTGGGCCTCTTGCTCTCCCTGCTGCCCTGAGGCTGCTGGGCCAAAGAGGTCTTGGGCATCCAGCCCCTTGCTGGTCCCTTCCCTCTGACGAGGCCCTCTGAGCTCCAGCCCCTTGCAGTGTGGAGACAGCCCCTGCCAGCAACCTCCTCTCCAAGGAGGCCTCAAGCGAGGCCTAGGCCCAGGGGAAAGGCACCAGCGGGGATGAGCCTGGGGAGGCGCCCGGGCATGTCTGGACCCAGTCCCCGCAGCCTGCCCCTTGCTGGGGCAGTACCCCCGGAGGCCAGGAAGGTCTGGGCAAGGCTGGCCAGGGGCAGGGGCCCTGCTGGGTCCTGCCCCTGGCCTGTGGGGCCTCTGAGCACAAGCGGCCCTCTCCCGCTGGAAGACCTCCCCGGCTGCCTCCAAAGGCCGCTTTGCAAGCACTCTCGCCGGCTGTTCCCGCCAGCCGCGCCCAACGCTCCCAAGCCCGGGAGAAAAGCGCTTCGGGGTGGTGCTCTCTCCCGGCCCTTGCCCCTGAGCCTGGGGGCCAGGCAGGGGGTCCACACTCCCAGGCCAAGGCAGAACCACATGCACACGTCTGTTCCTGCCCCCTGCACCGGCAGAGAGCTCGGGGGAGCCAGAGTCTGTCAGGCAGCTGCTGGGCTGGCCGCCTGTGTGGGAAGGGGCAGAGCCGACCTAGGGGCACACTGGGCCTCTTGCTCTCCCTGCTGCCCTGAGGCTGCTGGGCCAAAGAGGTCTTGGGCATCCAGCCCCTTGCTGGTCCCTTCCCTCTGACGAGGCCCTCTGAGCTCCAGCCCCTTGCAGTGTGGAGACAGCCCCTGCCAGCAACCTCCTCTCCAAGGAGGCCTCAAGCGAGGCCTAGGCCCAGGGGAAAGGCACCAGCGGGGATGAGCCTGGGGAGGCGCCCGGGCATGTCTGGACCCAGTCCCCGCAGCCTGCCCCTTGCTGGGGCAGTACCCCCGGAGGCCAGGAAGGTCTGGGCAAGGCTGGCCAGGGGCAGGGGCCCTGCTGGGTCCTGCCCCTGGCCTGTGGGGCCTCTGAGCACAACCGGCCCTCTGTCGCTGGAAGACCTCCCCGGCTGCCTCCAAAGGCCGCTTTGCAAGCACTCTCGCCGGCTGTTCCCGCCAGCCGCGCCCAACGCTCCCAAGCCCGGGAGAAAAGCGCTTCGGGGTGGTGCTCTCTCCTGGCCCTTGCCCCTGAGCCTGGGGGCCAGGCAGGGGGTCCACACTCCCAGGCCAAGGCAGAACCACATGCACACGTCTGTTCCTGCCCCCTGCACCGGCAGAGAGCTCGGGGGAGCCAGAGTCTGTCAGGCAGCTGCTGGGCTGGCCGCCTGTGTGGGAAGGGGCAGAGCCGACCTAGGGCCACACTGGGCCTCTTGCTCTCCCTGCTGCCCTGAGGCTGCTGGGCCAAAGAGGTCTTGGGCATCCAGCCCCTTGCTGGTCCCTTCCCTCTGACGAGGCCCTCTGAGCTCCAGCCCCTTGCAGTGTGGAGACAGCCCCTGCCAGCAACCTCCTCTCCAAGGAGGCCTCAAGCGAGGCCTAGGCCCAGGGGAAAGGCACCAGCGGGGATGAGCCTGGGGAGGCACCCGGGCATGTCTGGACCCAGTCCCCGCAGCCTGCCCCTTGCTGGGGCAGTACCCCCGGAGGCCAGGAAGGTCTGGGCAAGGCTGGCCAGGGGCAGGGGCCCTGCTGGGTCCTGCCCCTGGCCTGTGGGGCCTCTGAGCACAACCGGCCCTCTGCCGCTGGAAGACCTCCCCGGCTGCCTCCACAGGCCGCTTTGCAAGCACTCTCGCCGGCTGTTCCCGCCAGCCGCGCACAACGCTCCCAAGCCCGGGAGAAAAGCGCTTCGGGGTGGTGCTCTCTCCCGGCCCTTGCCCCTGAGCCTGGGGGCCAGGCAGGGGGTCCACACTCCCAGGCCAAGGCAGAACCACATGCACACGTCTGTTCCTGCCTCCTGCACCGGCAGAGAGCTCGGGGGAGCCAGAGTCTGTCAGGCAGCTGCTGGGCTGGCCGCCTGTGTGGGAAGGGGCAGAGCCGACCTAGGGGCACACTGGGCCTCTTGCTCTCCCTGCTGCCCTGAGGCTGCTGGGCCAAAGAGGTCTTGGGCATCCAGCCCCTTGCTGGTCCCTTCCCTCTGACGAGGCCCTCTGAGCTCCAGCCCCTTGCAGTGTGGAGACAGCCCCTGCCAGCAACCTCCTCTCCAAGGAGGCCTCAAGCGAGGCCTAGGCCCAGGGGAAAGGCACCAGCGGGGATGAGCCTGGGGAGGCGCCCGGGCATGTCTGGACCCAGTCCCCGCAGCCTGCCCCTTGCTGGGGCAGTACCCCCGGAGGCCAGGAAGGTCTGGGCAAGGCTGGCCAGGGGCAGGGGCCCTGCTGGGTCCTGCCCCTGGCCTGTGGGGCCTCTGAGCACAAGCGGCCCTCTCCCGCTGGAAGACCTCCCCGGCTGCCTCCAAAGGCCGCTTTGCAAGCACTCTCGCCGGCTGTTCCCGCCAGCCGCGCCCAACGCTCCCAAGCCCGGGAGAAAAGCGCTTCGGGGTGGTGCTCTCTCCCGGCCCTTGCCCCTGAGCCTGGGGGCCAGGCAGGGGGTCCACACTCCCAGGCCAAGGCAGAACCACATGCACACGTCTGTTCCTGCCCCCTGCACCGGCAGAGAGCTCGGGGGAGCCAGAGTCTGTCAGGCAGCTGCTGGGCTGGCCGCCTGTGTGGGAAGGGGCAGAGCCGACCTAGGGCCACACTGGGCCTCTTTCTCTCCCTGCTGCCCTGAGGCTGCTGGGCCAAAGAGGTCTTGGGCATCCAGCCCCTTGCTGGTCCCTTCCCTCTGACGAGGCCCTCTGAGCTCCAGCCCCTTGCAGTGTGGAGACAGCCCCTGCCAGCAACCTCCTCTCCAAGGAGGCCTCAAGCGAGGCCTAGGCCCAGGGGAAAGGCACCAGCGGGGATGAGCCTGGGGAGGCGCCCGGGCATGTCTGGACCCAGTCCCCGCAGCCTGCCCCTTGCTGGGGCAGTACCCCCGGAGGCCAGGAAGGTCTGGGCAAGGCTGGCCAGGGGCAGGGGCCCTGCTGGGTCCTGCCCCTGGCCTGTGGGGCCTCTGAGCACAACCGGCCCTCTCCCGCTGGAAGACCTCCCCGGCTGCCTCCAAAGGCCGCTTTGCAAGCACTCTCGCCGGCTGTTCCCGCCAGCCGCGCACAACGCTCCCAAGCCCGGGAGAAAAGCGCTTCGGGGTGGTGCTCTCTCCCGGCCCTTGCCCCTGAGCCTGGGGGCCAGGCAGGGGGTCCACACTCCCAGGCCAAGGCAGAACCACATGCACACGTCTGTTCCTGCCCCCTGCACCGGCAGAGAGCTCGGGGGAGCCAGAGTCTGTCAGGCAGCTGCTGGGCTGGCCGCCTGTGTGGGAAGGGGCAGAGCCGACCTAGGGGCACACTGGGCCTCTTGCTCTCCCTGCTGCCCTGAGGCTGCTGGGCCAAAGAGGTCTTGGGCATCCAGCCCCTTGCTGGTCCCTTCCCTCTGACGAGGCCCTCTGAGCTCCAGCCCCTTGCAGTGTGGAGACAGCCCCTGCCAGCAACCTCCTCTCCAAGGAGGCCTCAAGCGAGGCCTAGGCCCAGGGGAAAGGCACCAGCGGGGATGAGCCTGGGGAGGCGCCCGGGCATGTCTGGACCCAGTCCCCGCAGCCTGCCCCTTGCTGGGGCAGTACCCCCGGAGGCCAGGAAGGTCTGGGCAAGGCTGGCCAGGGGCAGGGGCCCTGCTGGGTCCTGCCCCTGGCCTGTGGGGCCTCTGAGCACAAGCGGCCCTCTCCCGCTGGAAGACCTCCCCGGCTGCCTCCAAAGGCCGCTTTGCAAGCACTCTCGCCGGCTGTTCCCGCCAGCCGCGCACAACGCTCCCAAGCCCGGGAGAAAAGCGCTTCGGGGTGGTGCTCTCTCCCGGCCCTTGCCCCTGAGCCTGGGGGCCAGGCAGGGGGTCCACACTCCCAGGCCAAGGCAGAACCACATGCACACGTCTGTTCCTGCCCCCTGCACCGGCAGAGAGCTCAGGGGAGCCAGAGTCTGTCAGGCAGCTGCTGGGCTGGCCGCCTGTGTGGGAAGGGGCAGAGCCGACCTAGGGGCACACTGGGCCTCTTGCTCTCCCTGCTGCCCTGAGGCTGCTGGGCCAAAGAGGTCTTGGGCATCCAGCCCCTTGCTGGTCCCTTCCCTCTGACGAGGCCCTCTGAGCTCCAGCCCCTTGCAGTGTGGAGACAGCCCCTGCCAGCAACCTCCTCTCCAAGGAGGCCTCAAGCGAGGCCTAGGCCCAGGGGAAAGGCACCAGCGGGGATGAGCCTGGGGAGGCGCCCGGGCATGTCTGGACCCAGTCCCCGCAGCCTGCCCCTTGCTGGGGCAGTACCCCCGGAGGCCAGGAAGGTCTGGGCAAGGCTGGCCAGGGGCAGGGGCCCTGCTGGGTCCTGCCCCTGGCCTGTGGGGCCTCTGAGCACAAGCGGCCCTCTCCCGCTGGAAGACCTCCCCGGCTGCCTCCAAAGGCCGCTTTGCAAGCACTCTCGCCGGCTGTTCCCGCCAGCCGCGCACAACGCTCCCAAGCCCGGGAGAAAAGCGCTTCGGGGTGGTGCTCTCTCCCGGCCCTTGCCCCTGAGCCTGGGGGCCAGGCAGGGGGTCCACACTCCCAGGCCAAGGCAGAACCACATGCACACGTCTGTTCCTGCCCCCTGCACCGGCAGAGAGCTCGGGGGAGCCAGAGTCTGTCAGGCAGCTGCTGGGCTGGCCGCCTGTGTGGGAAGGGGCAGAGCCGACCTAGGGGCACACTGGGCCTCTTGCTCTCCCTGCTGCCCTGAGGCTGCTGGGCCAAAGAGGTCTTGGGCATCCAGCCCCTTGCTGGTCCCTTCCCTCTGACGAGGCCCTCTGAGCTCCAGCCCCTTGCAGTGTGGAGACAGCCCCTGCCAGCAACCTCCTCTCCAAGGAGGCCTCAAGCGAGGCCTAGGCCCAGGGGAAAGGCACCAGCGGGGATGAGCCTGGGGAGGCGCCCGGGCATGTCTGGACCCAGTCCCCGCAGCCTGCCCCTTGCTGGGGAAGTACCCCCGGAGGCCAGGAAGGTCTGGGCAAGGCTGGCCAGGGGCAGGGGCCCTGCTGGGTCCTGCCCCTGGCCTGTGGGGCCTCTGAGCACAAGCGGCCCTCTCCCGCTGGAAGACCTCCCCGGCTGCCTCCAAAGGCCGCTTTGCAAGCACTCTCGCCGGCTGTTCCCGCCAGCCGCGCACAACGCTCCCAAGCCCGGGAGAAAAGCGCTTCGGGGTGGTGCTCTCTCCCGGCCCTTGCCCCTGAGCCTGGGGGCCAGGCAGGGGGTCCACACTCCCAGGCCAAGGCAGAACCACATGCACACGTCTGTTCCTGCCCCCTGCACCGGCAGAGAGCTCGGGGGAGCCAGAGTCTGGCAGGCAGCTGCTGGGCTGGCCGCCTGTGTGGGAAGGGGCAGAGCCGACCTAGGGGCACACTGGGCCTCTTGCTCTCCCTGCTGCCCTGAGGCTGCTGGGCCAAAGAGGTCTTGGGCATCCAGCCCCTTGCTGGTCCCTTCCCTCTGACGAGGCCCTCTGAGCTCCAGCACCTGGCAGTGTGGAGACAGCCCCTGCCAGCAACCTCCTCTCCAAGGAGGCCTCAAGCGAGGCCTAGGCCCAGGGGAAAGGCACCAGCGGGGATGAGCCTGGGGAGGCGCCCGGGCATGTCTGGACCCAGTCCCCGCAGCCTGCCCCTTGCTGGGGCAGTACCCCCGGAGGCCAGGAAGGTCTGGGCAAGGCTGGCCAGGGGCAGGGGCCCTGCTGGGTCCTGCCCCTGGCCTGTGGGCCCTCTGAGCACAACCGGCCCTCTCCCGCTGGAAGACCTCCCCGGCTGCCTCCAAAGGCCGCTTTGCAAGCACTCTCGCCGGCTGTTCCCGCCAGCCGCGCACAACGCTCCCAAGCCCGGGAGAAAAGCGCTTCGGGGTGGTGCTCTTTCCCGGCCCTTGCCCCTGAGCCTGGGGGCCAGGCAGGGGGTCCACACTCCCAGGCCAAGGCAGAACCACATGCACACGTCTGTTCCTGCCCCCTGCACCGGCAGAGAGCTCGGGGGAGCCAGAGTCTGTCAGGCAGCTGCTGGGCTGGCCGCCTGTGTGGGAAGGGGCAGAGCCGACCTAGGGGCACACTGGGCCTCTTGCTCTCCCTGCTGCCCTGAGGCTGCTGGGCCAAAGAGGTCTTGGGCATCCAGCCCCTTGCTGGTCCCTTCCCTCTGACGAGGCCCTCTGAGCTCCAGCCCCTTGCAGTGTGGAGACAGCCCCTGCCAGCAACCTCCTCTCCAAGGAGGCCTCAAGCGAGGCCTAGGCCCAGGGCAAAGGCACCAGCGGGGATGAGCCTGGGGAGGCGCCCGGGCATGTCTGGACCCAGTCCCCGCAGCCTGCCCCTTGCTGGGGCAGTACCCCCGGAGGCCAGGAAGGTCTGGGCAAGGCTGGCCAGGGGCAGGGGCCCTGCTGGGTCCTGCCCCTGGCCTGTGGGGCCTCTGAGCACAACCGGCCCTCTCCCGCTGGAAGACCTCCCCGGCTGCCTCCAAAGGCTGCTTTGCAAGCACTCTCGCCGGCTGTTCCCGCCAGCCGCGCCCAACGCTCCCAAGCCCGGGAGAAAAGCGCTTCGGGGTGGTGCTCTCTCCCGGCCCTTGCCCCTGAGCCTGGGGGCCAGGCAGGGGGTCCACACTCCCAGGCCAAGGCAGAACCACATGCACACGTCTGTTCCTGCCCCCTGCACCGGCAGAGAGCTCGGGGGAGCCAGAGTCTGTCAGGCAGCTGCTGGGCTGGCCGCCTGTGTGGGAAGGGGCAGAGCCGACCTAGGGGCACACTGGGCCTCTTGCTCTCCCTGCTGCCCTGAGGCTGCTGGGCCAAAGAGGTCTTGGGCATCCAGCCCCTTGCTGGTCCCTTCCCTCTGACGAGGCCCTCTGAGCTCCAGCCCCTTGCAGTGTGGAGACAGCCCCTGCCAGCAACCTCCTCTCCAAGGAGGCCTCAAGCGAGGCCTAGGCCCAGGGGAAAGGCACCAGCGGGGATGAGCCTGGGGAGGCGCCCGGGCATGTCTGGACCCAGTCCCCGCAGCCTGCCCCTTGCTGGGGCAGTACCCCCGGAGGCCAGGAAGGTCTGGGCAAGGCTGGCCAGGGGCAGGGGCCCTGCTGGGTCCTGCCCCTGGCCTGTGGGGCCTCTGAGCACAACCGGCCCTCTGTCGCTGGAAGACCTCCCCGGCTGCCTCCAAAGGCCGCTTTGCAAGCACTCTCGCCGGCTGTTCCCGCCAGCCGCGCCCAACGCTCCCAAGCCCGGGAGAAAAGCGCTTCGGGGTGGTGCTCTCTCCTGGCCCTTGCCCCTGAGCCTGGGGGCCAGGCAGGGGGTCCACACTCCCAGGCCAAGGCAGAACCACATGCACACGTCTGTTCCTGCCCCCTGCACCGGCAGAGAGCTCGGGGGAGCCAGAGTCTGTCAGGCAGCTGCTGGGCTGGCCGCCTGTGTGGGAAGGGGCAGAGCCGACCTAGGGCCACACTGGGCCTCTTGCTCTCCCTGCTGCCCTGAGGCTGCTGGGCCAAAGAGGTCTTGGGCATCCAGCCCCTTGCTGGTCCCTTCCCTCTGACGAGGCCCTCTGAGCTCCAGCCCCTTGCAGTGTGGAGACAGCCCCTGCCAGCAACCTCCTCTCCAAGGAGGCCTCAAGCGAGGCCTAGGCCCAGGGGAAAGGCACCAGCGGGGATGAGCCTGGGGAGGCGCCCGGGCATGTCTGGACCCAGTCCCCGCAGCCTGCCCCTTGCTGGGGCAGTACCCCCGGAGGCCAGGAAGGTCTGGGCAAGGCTGGCCAGGGGCAGGGGCCCTGCTGGGTCCTGCCCCTGGCCTGTGGGGCCTCTGAGCACAACCGGCCCTCTGCCGCTGGAAGACCTCCCCGGCTGCCTCCACAGGCCGCTTTGCAAGCACTCTCGCCGGCTGTTCCCGCCAGCCGCGCACAACGCTCCCAAGCCCGGGAGAAAAGCGCTTCGGGGTGGTGCTCTCTCCCGGCCCTTGCCCCTGAGCCTGGGGGCCAGGCAGGGGGTCCACACTCCCAGGCCAAGGCAGAACCACATGCACACGTCTGTTCCTGCCCCCTGCACCGGCAGAGAGCTCGGGGGAGCCAGAGTCTGGCAGGCAGCTGCTGGGCTGGCCGCCTGTGTGGGAAGGGGCAGAGCCGACCTAGGGCCACACTGGGCCTCTTGCTCTCCCTGCTGCCCTGAGGCTGCTGGGCCAAAGAGGTCTTGGGCATCCAGCCCCTTGCTGGTCCCTTCCCTCTGACGAGGCCCTCTGAGCTCCAGCCCCTTGCAGTGTGGAGACAGCCCCTGCCAGCAACCTCCTCTCCAAGGAGGCCTCAAGCGAGGCCTAGGCCCAGGGGAAAGGCACCAGCGGGGATGAGCCTGGGGAGGCGCCCGGGCATGTCTGGACCCAGTCCCCGCAGCCTGCCCCTTGCTGGGGCAGTACCCCCGGAGGCCAGGAAGGTCTGGGCAAGGCTGGCCAGGGGCAGGGGCCCTGCTGGGTCCTGCCCCTGGCCTGTGGGGCCTCTGAGCACAACCGGCCCTCTCCCGCTGGAAGACCTCCCCGGCTGCCTCCAAAGGCCGCTTTGCAAGCACTCTCGCCGGCTGTTCCCGCCAGCCGCGCACAACGCTCCCAAGCCCGGGAGAAAAGCGCTTCGGGGTGGTGCTCTCTCCCGGCCCTTGCCCCTGAGCCTGGGGGCCAGGCAGGGGGTCCACACTCCCAGGCCAAGGCAGAACCACATGCACACGTCTGTTCCTGCCCCCTGCACCGGCAGAGAGCTCGGGGGAGCCAGAGTCTGTCAGGCAGCTGCTGGGCTGGCCGCCTGTGTGGGAAGGGGCAGAGCCGACCTAGGGCCACACTGGGCCTCTTGCTCTCCCTGCTGCCCTGAGGCTGCTGGGCCAAAGAGGTCTTGGGCATCCAGCCCCTTGCTGGTCCCTTCCCTCTGACGAGGCCCTCTGAGCTCCAGCCCCTTGCAGTGTGGAGACAGCCCCTGCCAGCAACCTCCTCTCCAAGGAGGCCTCAAGCGAGGCCTAGGCCCAGGGGAAAGGCACCAGCGGGGATGAGCCTGGGGAGGCGCCCGGGCATGTCTGGACCCAGTCCCCGCAGCCTGCCCCTTGCTGGGGCAGTACCCCCGGAGGCCAGGAAGGTCTGGGCAAGGCTGGCCAGGGGCAGGGGCCCTGCTGGGTCCTGCCCCTGGCCTGTGGGGCCTCTGAGCACAACCGGCCCTCTCTCGCTGGAAGACCTCCCCGGCTGCCTCCAAAGGCCGCTTTGCAAGCACTCTCGCCGGCTGTTCCCGCCAGCCGCGCCCAACGCTCCCAAGCCCGGGAGAAAAGCGCTTCGGGGTGGTGCTCTCTCCCGGCCCTTGCCCCTGAGCCTGGGGGCCAGGCAGGGGGTCCACACTCCCAGGCCAAGGCAGAACCACATGCACACGTCTGTTCCTGCCCCCTGCACCGGCAGAGAGCTCGTGGGAGCCAGAGTCTGTCAGGCAGCTGCTGGGCCGGCCGCCTGTGTGGGAAGGGGCAGAGCCGGCCTCGGGGCACACTGGGCCTCTTGCTCTCCCTGCTGCCCTGAGGCTGCTGGGCCAAAGAGGTCTTGGGCATCCAGCCCCTTGCTGGTCCCTTCCCTCTGACGAGGCCCTCTGAGCTCCAGCCCCTTGCAGTGTGGAGACAGCCCCTGCCAGCAACCTCCTCTCCAAGGAGGCCTCAAGCGAGGCCTAGGCCCAGGGGAAAGGCACCAGCGGGGATGAGCCTGGGGAGGCGCCCGGGCATGTCTGGACCCAGTCCCCGCAGCCTGCCCCTTGCTGGGGCAGTACCCCCGGAGGCCAGGAAGGTCTGGGCAAGGCTGGCCAGGGGCAGGGGCCCTGCTGGGTCCTGCCCCTGGCCTGTGGGGCCTCTGAGCACAACCGGCCCTCTCCCGCTGGAAGACCTCCCCGGCTGCCTCCAAAGGCCGCTTTGCAAGCACTCTCGCCGGCTGTTCCCGCCAGCCGCGCACAACGCTCCCAAGCCCGGGAGAAAAGCGCTTCGGGGTGGTGCTCTCTCCCGGCCCTTGCCCCTGAGCCTGGGGGCCAGGCAGGGGGTCCACACTCCCAGGCCAAGGCAGAACCACATGCACACGTCTGTTCCTGCCCCCTGCACCGGCAGAGAGCTCGGGGGAGCCAGAGTCTGTCAGGCAGCTGCTGGGCTGGCCGCCTGTGTGGGAAGGGGCAGAGCCGACCTAGGGGCACACTGGGCCTCTTGCTCTCCCTGCTGCGCTGAGGCTGCTGGGCCAAAGAGGTCTTGGGCATCCAGCCCCTTGCTGGTCCCTTCCCTCTGACGAGGCCCTCTGAGCTCCAGCCCCTTGCAGTGTGGAGACAGCCCCTGCCAGCAACCTCCTCTCCAAGGAGGCCTCAAGCGAGGCCTAGGCCCAGGGGAAAGGCACCAGCGGGGATGAGCCTGGGGAGGCGCCCGGGCATGTCTGGACCCAGTCCCCGCAGCCTGCCCCTTGCTGGGGCAGTACCCTCGGAGGCCAGGAAGGTCTGGGCAAGGCTGGCCAGGGGCAGGGGCCCTGCTGGGTCCTGCCCCTGGCCTGTGGGGCCTCTGAGCACAAGCGGCCCTCTCCCGCTGGAAGACCTCCCCGGCTGCCTCCAAAGGCCGCTTTGCAAGCACTCTCGCCGGCTGTTCCCGCCAGCCGCGCACAACGCTCCCAAGCCCGGGAGAAAAGCGCTTCGGGGTGGTGCTCTCTCCCGGCCCTTGCCCCTGAGCCTGGGGGCCAGGCAGGGGGTCCACACTCCCAGGCCAAGGCAGAACCACATGCACACGTCTGTTCCTGCCCCCTGCACCGGCAGAGAGCTCAGGGGAGCCAGAGTCTGTCAGGCAGCTGCTGGGCTGGCCGCCTGTGTGGGAAGGGGCAGAGCCGACCTAGGGCCACACTGGGCCTCTTGCTCTCCCTGCTGCCCTGAGGCTGCTGGGCCAAAGAGGTCTTGGGCATCCAGCCCCTTGCTGGTCCCTTCCCTCTGACGAGGCCCTCTGAGCTCCAGCCCCTTGCAGTGTGGAGACAGCCCCTGCCAGCAACCTCCTCTCCAAGGAGGCCTCAAGCGAGGCCTAGGCCCAGGGGAAAGGCACCAGCGGGGATGAGCCTGGGGAGGCGCCCGGGCATGTCTGGACCCAGTCCCCGCAGCCTGCCCCTTGCTGGGGCAGTACCCCCGGAGGCCAGGAAGGTCTGGGCAAGGCTGGCCAGGGGCAGGGGCCCTGCTGGGTCCTGCCCCTGGCCTGTGGGGCCTCTGAGCACAAGCGGCCCTCTCCCGCTGGAAGACCTCCCCGGCTGCCTCCAAAGGCCGCTTTGCAAGCACTCTCGCCGGCTGTTCCCGCCAGCCGCGCACAACGCTCCCAAGCCCGGGAGAAAAGCGCTTCGGGGTGGTGCTCTCTCCCGGCCCTTGCCCCTGAGCCTGGGGGCCAGGCAGGGGGTCCACACTCCCAGGCCAAGGCAGAACCACATGCACACGTCTGTTCCTGCCCCCTGCACCGGCAGAGAGCTCGGGGGAGCCAGAGTCTGTCAGGCAGCTGCTGGGCTGGCCGCCTGTGTGGGAAGGGGCAGAGCCGACCTAGGGGCACACTGGGCCTCTTGCTCTCCCTGCTGCCCTGAGGCTGCTGGGCCAAAGAGGTCTTGGGCATCCAGCCCCTTGCTGGTCCCTTCCCTCTGACGAGGCCCTCTGAGCTCCAGCCCCTTGCAGTGTGGAGACAGCCCCTGCCAGCAACCTCCTCTCCAAGGAGGCCTCAAGCGAGGCCTAGGCCCAGGGGAAAGGCACCAGCGGGGATGAGCCTGGGGAGGCGCCCGGGCATGTCTGGACCCAGTCCCCGCAGCCTGCCCCTTGCTGGGGAAGTACCCCCGGAGGCCAGGAAGGTCTGGGCAAGGCTGGCCAGGGGCAGGGGCCCTGCTGGGTCCTGCCCCTGGCCTGTGGGGCCTCTGAGCACAAGCGGCCCTCTCCCGCTGGAAGACCTCCCCGGCTGCCTCCAAAGGCCGCTTTGCAAGCACTCTCGCCGGCTGTTCCCGCCAGCCGCGCCCAACGCTCCCAAGCCCGGGAGAAAAGCGCTTCGGGGTGGTGCTCTCTCCCGGCCCTTGCCCCTGAGCCTGGGGGCCAGGCAGGGGGTCCACACTCCCAGGCCAAGGCAGAACCACATGCACACGTCTGTTCCTGCCCCCTGCACCGGCAGAGAGCTCGGGGGAGCCAGAGTCTGTCAGGCAGCTGCTGGGCTGGCCGCCTGTGTGGGAAGGGGCAGAGCCGACCTAGGGGCACACTGGGCCTCTTGCTCTCCCTGCTGCCCTGAGGCTGCTGGGCCAAAGAGGTCTTGGGCATCTAGCCCCTTGCTGGTCCCTTCCCTCTGACGAGGCCCTCTGAGCTCCAGCCCCTTGCAGTGTGGAGACAGCCCCTGGCAGCAACCTCCTCTCCAAGGAGGCCTCAAGCGAGGCCTAGGCCCAGGGGAAAGGCACCAGCGGGGATGAGCCTGGGGAGGCGCCCGTGTATGTCTGGACCCAGTCCCCGCAGCCTGCCCCTTGCTGGGGCAGTACCCCCGGAGGCCAGGAAGGTCTGGGCAAGGCTGGCCAGGGGCAGGGGCCCTGCTGGGTCCTGCCCCTGGCCTGTGGGGACTCTGAGCACAACCGGCCCTCTCTCGCTGGAAGACCTCCCCGGCTGCCTCCAAAGGCCGCTTTGCAAGCACTCTCGCCGGCTGTTCCCGCCAGCCGCGCCCAACGCTCCCAAGCCCGGGAGAAAAGCGCTTCGGGGTGGTGCTCTCTCCCGGCCCTTGCCCCTGAGCCTGGGGGCCAGGCAGGGGGTCCACACTCCCAGGCCAAGGCAGAACCACATGCACACGTCTGTTCCTGCCCCCTGCACCGGCAGAGAGCTCGGGGGAGCCAGAGTCTGTCAGGCAGCTGCTGGGCTGGCCGCCTGTGTGGGAAGGGGCAGAGCCGACCTAGGGCCACACTGGGCCTCTTGCTCTCCCTGCTGCCCTGAGGCTGCTGGGCCAAAGAGGTCTTGGGCATCCAGCCCCTTGCTGGTCCCTTCCCTCTGACGAGGCCCTCTGAGCTCCAGCCCCTTGCAGTGTGGAGACAGCCCCTGCCAGCAACCTCCTCTCCAAGGAGGCCTCAAGCGAGGCCTAGGCCCAGGGGAAAGGCACCAGCGGGGATGAGCCTGGGGAGGCGCCCGGGCATGTCTGGACCCAGTCCCCGCAGCCTGCCCCTTGCTGGGGCAGTACCCCCGGAGGCCAGGAAGGTCTGGGCAAGGCTGGCCAGGGGCAGGGGCCCTGCTGGGTCCTGCCCCTGGCCTGTGGGGCCTCTGAGCACAAGCGGCCCTCTCCCGCTGGAAGACCTCCCCGGCTGCCTCCAAAGGCCGCTTTGCAAGCACTCTCGCCGGCTGTTCCCGCCAGCCGCGCACAACGCTCCCAAGCCCGGGAGAAAAGCGCTTCGGGGTGGTGCTCTCTCCCGGCCCTTGCCCCTGAGCCTGGGGGCCAGGCAGGGGGTCCACACTCCCAGGCCAAGGCAGAACCACATGCACACGTCTGTTCCTGCCCCCTGCACCGGCAGAGAGCTCGGGGGAGCCAGAGTCTGTCAGGCAGCTGCTGGGCTGGCCGCCTGTGTGGGAAGGGGCAGAGCCGACCTAGGGGCACACTGGGCCTCTTGCTCTCCCTGCTGCCCTGAGGCTGCTGGGCCAAAGAGGTCTTGGGCATCCAGCGCCTTGCTGGTCCCTTCCCTCTGACGAGGCCCTCTGAGCTCCAGCCCCTTGCAGTGTGGAGACAGCCCCTGCCAGCAACCTCCTCTCCAAGGAGGCCTCAAGCGAGGCCTAGGCCCAGGGGAAAGGCACCAGCGGGGATGAGCCTGGGGAGGCGCCCGGGCATGTCTGGACCCAGTCCCCGCAGCCTGCCCCTTGCTGGGGCAGTACCACCGGAGGCCAGGAAGGTCTGGGCAAGGCTGGCCAGGGGCAGGGGCCCTGCTGGGTCCTGCCCCTGGCCTGTGGGGCCTCTGAGCACAAGCGGCCCTCTCCCGCTGGAAGACCTCCCCGGCTGCCTCCAAAGGCCGCTTTGCAAGCACTCTCGCCGGCTGTTCCCGCCAGCCGCGCACAACGCTCCCAAGCCCGGGAGAAAAGCGCTTCGGGGTGGTGCTCTCTCCCGGCCCTTGCCCCTGAGCCTGGGGGCCAGGCAGGGGGTCCACACTCCCAGGCCAAGGGAGAACCACATGCACACGTCTGTTCCTGCCCCCTGCACCGGCAGAGAGCTCGGGGGAGCCAGAGTCTGTCAGGCAGCTGCTGGGCTGGCCGCCTGTGTGGGAAGGGGCAGAGCCGACCTAGGGGCACACTGGGCCTCTTGCTCTCCCTGCTGCCCTGAGGCTGCTGGGCCAAAGAGGTCTTGGGCATCCAGCCCCTTGCTGGTCCCTTCCCTCTGACGAGGCCCTCTGAGCTCCAGCCCCTTGCAGTGTGGAGACAGCCCCTGCCAGCAACCTCCTCTCCAAGGAGGCCTCAAGCGAGGCCTAGGCCCAGGGGAAAGGCACCAGCGGGGATGAGCCTGGGGAGGCGCCCGGGCATGTCTGGACCCAGTCCCCGCAGCCTGCCCCTTGCTGGGGCAGTACCCCCGGAGGCCAGGAAGGTCTGGGCAAGGCTGGCCAGGGGCAGGGGCCCTGCTGGGTCCTGCCCCTGGCCTGTGGGGCCTCTGAGCACAACCGGCCCTCTCCCGCTGGAAGACCTCCCCGGCTGCCTCCAAAGGCCGCTTTGCAAGCACTCTCGCCGGCTGTTCCCGCCAGCCGCGCACAACGCTCCCAAGCCCGGGAGAAAAGCGCTTCGGGGTGGTGCTCTCTCCCGGCCCTTGCCCCTGAGCCTGGGGGCCAGGCAGGGGGTCCACACTCCCAGGCCAAGGCAGAACCACATGCACACGTCTGTTCCTGCCCCCTGCACCGGCAGAGAGCTCGGGGGAGCCAGAGTCTGTCAGGCAGCTGCTGGGCTGGCCGCCTGTGTGGGAAGGGGCAGAGCCGACCTAGGGGCACACTGGGCCTCTTGCTCTCCCTGCTGCCCTGAGGCTGCTGGGCCAAAGAGGTCTTGGGCATCCAGCCCCTTGCTGGTCCCTTCCCTCTGACGAGGCCCTCTGAGCTCCAGCCCCTTGCAGTGTGGAGACAGCCCCTGCCAGCAACCTCCTCTCCAAGGAGGCCTCAAGCGAGGCCTAGGCCCAGGGGAAAGGCACCAGCGGGGATGAGCCTGGGGAGGCGCCCGGGCATGTCTGGACCCAGTCCCCGCAGCCTGCCCCTTGCTGGGGCAGTACCCCCGGAGGCCAGGAAGGTCTGGGCAAGGCTGGCCAGGGGCAGGGGCCCTGCTGGGTCCTGCCCCTGGCCTGTGGGGCCTCTGAGCACAACCGGCCCTCTGCCGCTGGAAGACCTCCCCGGCTGCCTCCAAAGGCCGCTTTGCAAGCACTCTCGCCGGCTGTTCCCGCCAGCCGCGCACAACGCTCCCAAGCCCGGGAGAAAAGCGCTTCGGGGTGGTGCTCTCTCCCGGCCCTTGCCCCTGAGCCTGGGGGCCAGGCAGGGGGTCCACACTCCCAGGCCAAGGCAGAACCACATGCACACGTCTGTTCCTGCCCCCTGCACCGGCAGAGAGCTCGGGGGAGCCAGAGTCTGTCAGGCAGCTGCTGGGCTGGCCGCCTGTGTGGGAAGGGGCAGAGCCGACCTAGGGGCACACTGGGCCTCTTGCTCTCCCTGCTGCCCTGAGGCTGCTGGGCCAAAGAGGTCTTGGGCATCCAGCCCCTTGCTGGTCCCTTCCCTCTGACGAGGCCCTCTGAGCTCCAGCCCCTTGCAGTGTGGAGACAGCCCCTGCCAGCAACCTCCTCTCCAAGGAGGCCTCAAGCGAGGCCTAGGCCCAGGGGAAAGGCACCAGCGGGGATGAGCCTGGGGAGGCGCCCGGGCATGTCTGGACCCAGTCCCCGCAGCCTGCCCCTTGCTGGGGCAGTACCCCCGGAGGCCAGGAAGGTCTGGGCAAGGCTGGCCAGGGGCAGGGGCCCTGCTGGGTCCTGCCCCTGGCCTGTGGGGCCTCTGAGCACAACCGGCCCTCTCCCGCTGGAAGACCTCCCCGGCTGCCTCCAAAGGCCGCTTTGCAAGCACTCTCGGCGGCTGTTCCCGCCAGCCGCGCACAACGCTCCCAAGCCCGGGAGAAAAGCGCTTCGGGGTGGTGCTCTCTCCCGGCCCTTGCCCCTGAGCCTGGGGGCCAGGCAGGGGGTCCACACTCCCAGGCCAAGGCAGAACCACATGCACACGTCTGTTCCTGCCCCCTGCACCGGCAGAGAGCTCGGGGGAGCCAGAGTCTGTCAGGCAGCTGCTGGGCTGGCCGGCTGTGTGGGAAGGGGCAGAGCCGACCTAGGGGCACACTGGGCCTCTTTCTCTCCCTGCTGCCCTGAGGCTGCTGGGCCAAAGAGGTCTTGGGCATCCAGCCCCTTGCTGGTCCCTTCCCTCTGACGAGGCCCTCTGAGCTCCAGCCCCTTGCAGTGTGGAGACAGCCCCTGCCAGCAACCTCCTCTCCAAGGAGGCCTCAAGCGAGGCCTAGGCCCAGGGGAAAGGCACCAGCGGGGATGAGCCTGGGGAGGCGCCCGGGCATGTCTGGACCCAGTCCCCGCAGCCTGCCCCTTGCTGGGGCAGTACCCCCGGAGGCCAGGAAGGTCTGGGCAAGGCTGGCCAGGGGCAGGGGCCCTGGTGGGTCCTGCCCCTGGCCTGTGGGGCCTCTGAGCACAACCGGCCCTCTCCCGCTGGAAGACCTCCCCGGCTGCCTCCAAAGGCCGCTTTGCAAGCACTCTCGCCGGCTGTTCCCGCCAGCCGCGCACAACGCTCCCAAGCCCGGGAGAAAAGCGCTTCGGGGTGGTGCTCTCTCCCGGCCCTTGCCCCTGATCCTGGGGGCCAGGCAGGGGGTCCACACTCCCAGGCCAAGGCAGAACCACATGCACACGTCTGTTCCTGCCCCCTGCACCGGCAGAGAGCTCGGGGGAGCCAGAGTCTGTCAGGCAGCTGCTGGGCTGGCCGCCTGTGTGGGAAGGGGCAGAGCCGACCTAGGGGCACACTGGGCCTCTTGCTCTCCCTGCTGCGCTGAGGCTGCTGGGCCAAAGAGGTCTTGGGCATCCAGCCCCTTGCTGGTCCCTTCCCTCTGACGAGGCCCTCTGAGCTCCAGCCCCTTGCAGTGTGGAGACAGCCCCTGCCAGCAACCTCCTCTCCAAGGAGGCCTCAAGCGAGGCCTAGGCCCAGGGGAAAGGCACCAGCGGGGATGAGCCTGGGGAGGCGCCCGGGCATGTCTGGACCCAGTCCCCGCAGCCTGCCCCTTGCTGGGGCAGTACCACCGGAGGCCAGGAAGGTCTGGGCAAGGCTGGCCAGGGGCAGGGGCCCTGCTGGGTCCTGCCCCTGGCCTGTGGGGCCTCTGAGCAAAAGCGGCCCTCTCCCGCGGGAAGACCTCCCCGGCTGCCTCCAAAGGCCGCTTTGCAAGCACTCTCGCCGGCTGTTCCCGCCAGCCGCGCACAACGCTCCCAAGCCCGGGAGAAAAGCGCTTCGGGGTGGTGCTCTCTCCCGGCCCTTGCCCCTGAGCCTGGGGGCCAGGCAGGGGGTCCACACTCCCAGGCCAAGGCAGAACCACATGCACACGTCTGTTCCTGCCCCCTGCACCGGCAGAGAGCTCGGGGGAGCCAGAGTCTGTCAGGCAGCTGCTGGGCTGGCCGCCTGTGTGGGAAGGGGCAGAGCCGACCTAGGGCCACACTGGGCCTCTTGCTCTCCCTGCTGCCCTGAGGCTGCTGGGCCAAAGAGGTCTTGGGCATCCAGCCCCTTGCTGGTCCCTTCCCTCTGACGAGGCCCTCTGAGCTCCAGCCCCTTGCAGTGTGGAGACAGCCCCTGCCAGCAACCTCCTCTCCAAGGAGGCCTCAAGCGAGGCCTAGGCCCAGGGGAAAGGCACCAGCGGGGATGAGCCTGGGGAGGCGCCCGGGCATGTCTGGACCCAGTCCCCGCAGCCTGCCCCTTGCTGGGGCAGTACCCCCGGAGGCCAGGAAGGTCTGGGCAAGGCTGGCCAGGGGCAGGGGCCCTGCTGGGTCCTGCCCCTGGCCTGTGGGGCCTCTGAGCACAAGCGGCCCTCTCCCGCTGGAAGACCTCCCCGGCTGCCTCCAAAGGCCGCTTTGCAAGCACTCTCGCCGGCTGTTCCCGCCAGCCGCGCACAACGCTCCCAAGCCCGGGAGAAAAGCGCTTCGGGGTGGTGCTCTCTCCCGGCCCTTGCCCCTGAGCCTGGGGGCCAGGCAGGGGGTCCACACTCCCAGGCCAAGGCAGAACCACATGCACACGTCTGTTCCTGCCCCCTGCACCGGCAGAGAGCTCGGGGGAGCCAGAGTCTGTCAGGCAGCTGCTGGGCTGGCCGCCTGTGTGGGAAGGGGCAGAGCCGACCTAGGGGCACACTGGGCCTCTTGCTCTCCCTGCTGCCCTGAGGCTGCTGGGCCAAAGAGGTCTTGGGCATCCAGCCCCTTGCTGGTCCCTTCCCTCTGACGAGGCCCTCTGAGCTCCAGCCCCTTGCAGTGTGGAGACAGCCCCTGCCAGCAACCTCCTCTCCAAGGAGGCCTCAAGCGAGGCCTAGGCCCAGGGGAAAGGCACCAGCGGGGATGAGCCTGGGGAGGCGCCCGGGCATGTCTGGACCCAGTCCCCGCAGCCTGCCCCTTGCTGGGGCAGTACCCCCGGAGGCCAGGAAGGTCTGGGCAAGGCTGGCCAGGGGCAGGGGCCCTGCTGGGTCCTGCCCCTGGCCTGTGGGGCCTCTGAGCACAACCGGCCCTCTCCCGCTGGAAGACCTCCCCGGCTGCCTCCAAAGGCCGCTTTACAAGCACTCTCGCCGGCTGTTCCCGCCAGCCGCGCACAACGCTCCCAAGCCCGGGAGAAAAGCGCTTCGGGGTGGTGCTCTCTCCCGGCCCTTGCCCCTGAGCCTGGGGGCCAGGCAGGGGGTCCACACTCCCAGGCCAAGGCAGAACCACATGCACACGTCTGTTCCTGCCCCCTGCACCGGCAGAGAGCTCGGGGGAGCCAGAGTCTGTCAGGCAGCTGCTGGGCTGGCCGCCTGTGTGGGAAGGGGCAGAGCCGACCTAGGGGCACACTGGGCCTCTTGCTCTCCCTGCTGCCCTGAGGCTGCTGGGCCAAAGAGGTCTTGGGCATCCAGCCCCTTGCTGGTCCCTTCCCTCTGACGAGGCCCTCTGAGCTCCAGCCCCTTGCAGTGTGGAGACAGCCCCTGCCAGCAACCTCCTCTCCAAGGAGGCCTCAAGCGAGGCCTAGGCCCAGGGGAAAGGCACCAGTGGGGATGAGCCTGGGGAGGCGCCCGGGCATGTCTGGACCCAGTCCCCGCAGCCTGCCCCTTGCTGGGGCAGTACCCCCGGAGGCCAGGAAGGTCTGGGCAAGGCTGGCCAGGGGCAGGGGCCCTGCTGGGTCCTGCCCCTGGCCTGTGGGGCCTCTGAGCACAACCGGCCCTCTGCCGCTGGAAGACCTCCCCGGCTGCCTCCAAAGGCCGCTTTGCAAGCACTCTCGCCGGCTGTTCCCGCCAGCCGCGCACAACGCTCCCAAGCCCGGGAGAAAAGCGCTTCGGGGTGGTGCTCTCTCCCGGCCCTTGCCCCTGAGCCTGGGGGCCAGGCAGGGGGTCCACACTCCCAGGCCAAGGCAGAACCACATGCACACGTCTGTTCCTGCCCCCTGCACCGGCAGAGAGCTCGGGGGAGCCAGAGTCTGTCAGGCAGCTGCTGGGCTGGCCGCCTGTGTGGGAAGGGGCAGAGCCGACCTAGGGGCACACTGGGCCTCTTGCTCTCCCTGCTGCCCTGAGGCTGCTGGGCCAAAGAGGTCTTGGGCATCCAGCCCCTTGCTGGTCCCTTCCCTCTGACGAGGCCCTCTGAGCTCCAGCCCCTTGCAGTGTGGAGAAAGCCCCTGCCAGCAACCTCCTCTCCAAGGAGGCCTCAAGCGAGGCCTAGGCCCAGGGGAAAGGCACCAGCGGGGATGAGCCTGGGGAGGCGCCCGGGCATGTCTGGACCCAGTCCCCGCAGCCTGCCCCTTGCTGGGGCAGTACCCCCGGAGGCCAGGAAGGTCTGGGCAAGGCTGGCCAGGGGCAGGGGCCCTGCTGGGTCCTGCCCCTGGCCTGTGGGGCCTCTGAGCACAACCGGCCCTCTCCCGCTGGAAGACCTCCCCGGCTGCCTCCAAAGGCCGCTTTGCAAGCACTCTCGCCGGCTGTTCCCGCCAGCCGCGCACAACGCTCCCAAGCCCGGGAGAAAAGCGCTTCGGGGTGGTGCTCTCTCCCGGCCCTTGCCCCTGAGCCTGGGGGCCAGGCAGGGGGTCCACACTCCCAGGCCAAGGCAGAACCACATGCACACGTCTGTTCCTGCCCCCTGCACCGGCAGAGAGCTCGGGGGAGCCAGAGTCTGGCAGGCAGCTGCTGGGCTGGCCGCCTGTGTGGGAAGGGGCAGAGCCGACCTAGGGGCACACTGGGCCTCTTGCTCTCCCTGCTGCCCTGAGGCTGCTGGGCCAAAGAGGTCTTGGGCATCCAGCCCCTTGCTGGTCCCTTCCCTCTGACGAGGCCCTCTGAGCTCCAGCCCCTTGCAGTGTGGAGACAGCCCCTGCCAGCAACCTCCTCTCCAAGGAGGCCTCAAGCGAGGCCTAGGCCCAGGGGAAAGGCACCAGCGGGGATGAGCCTGGGGAGGCGCCCGGGCATGTCTGGACCCAGTCCCCGCAGCCTGCCCCTAGCTGGGGCAGTACCCCCGGAGGCCAGGAAGGTCTCGGCAAGGCTGGCCAGGGGCAGGGGCCTTGCTGGGTCCTGCCCCTGGCCTGTGGGGCCTCTGAGCACAACCGGCCCTCTCCCGCTGGAAGACCTCTCCGGCTGCCTCCAAAGGCCGCTTTGCAAGCACTCTCGCCGGCTGTTCCCGCCAGCCGCGCACAACGCTCCCAAGCCCGGGAGAAAAGCGCTTCGGGGTGGTGCTCTCTC